>NC_143213.1:15590750-15790181 GCF_030267445.1 Bombyx mandarina
TAAACATTTCCATTCATTTCGTTTGGTAGAGACGGATCGAAGAAAACAAAAAAAAAAGTTAAATTTTAAGAATTTTTTAGTAAAAATATTTTATATGAAAAGCATAGTCATTACAAATAATTGTAACAATTAAGGTTTTCTTAAAAAAAAACTATGAGTTTCTTTCATGTTAAGAAAACCGCCCATCGGGCTGGTCTTATAAGCCGCTTCGAAGCACAAATGTAATTGTAAGTTTGATCATACAATAATGTTATTGTATATGTTATAATAGATAATATTATAAAAGATAATATAAGAATATTATTAGATTTCGATTTTTAGAATATTATTTGACTGAATATTGTAGTCGCACAAAACAAAACAAAAAGTTTGAGTTGTGAATCGTGTTAAAGTATTCATGAGCAACAGGTTATAGGATACACACCTAGTAGTATCAGGCCTTTCATGCGAGAGGCACTTCAACTTTCCCAAAGTCGCATAGCCTGAATAAAGTTTTTTTTTATTGCTTATATTGGTGGACGAGCTTCACAGCCATCATTGGTGTTGAATGGTTAGTGGAACCCATAGACATCTACGACGCAAATGCGCCACCCACCTTGAGACATAAGTTCTAAGGTCTCAGTATAGTTACAACGGCTGCCCCACCCCTCAAACCGAAACGCATTACTGCTTCACGGCAGAAATAGGCAGGGTGGTGGTACCTACCCGCGTGGACTCACAAGAGGTCCTACCATTAGTGGAAAACAGAAGTCCCTTATTATTCTTAATGCAAGCTTTAGCAAGTCCATAATTTGCGATACGCAACTCAAAGTCATGGTAAGAGTCTGTTGACCCCACGCGTCGTTTGGTGTTACATAGCTCGCATTGTATAAATTACGTTGTGTATGTTATCCCATCAGTAATTTCAGTTACAATTTTACTTCGTTCAAGAAGGGTTCCCTCCTTCGTAATGTGCGATATGCTTATGAGTGCTCACGCTTGACAGTTTGAAACGTATTAACATAGTTAGCCACTCCATTGCGTGCTCATTCCAGATAGCAAATTTCACCAGATTTTATTTTGTATTCTCGATTGCATTCATTTGCTATAGATTGACACTGCTGTAATGAATTTTGATCTGTGATACTATATCATGATTATTTGTCTCAGAGATATAGATACGTTATTTTGTGTTTAATAAGACAAAGGCACATTATATAAATATTATATTTCTATATATTTCTTAGAATGTGTCAAGTTATGGATCTTACAGTGGATATTGAGTCGTGACTATATGCATCCATATTCATAAAGAACTTTTAGACAATATTGCTCTGTATTCAACGAAAATAAAACATATAAAATTATCGTTTTCTTTCACAGCTCGCGTTTAGTCATTGTAATCCTTTTTCATGTTGATGACCCAGCTGCGACTATGATTATTAATTTTAATCATGTCACTAATTTTAATCTGACGCTTTTGAAAATGTTCCATCAACAGCTGAGCTATGAACAACCTCGAAGATTGTCTGGATTTACATTCCAAATTCTTCCATCCACTTTTTTAGTATTTCACTTGATTAGATTACATTTTAAACAGATTACCTACACATTTTGAGTTATTTAACTGAAATATAAAATAAAATAAAAAACATTATATCAATACTATATCTGGGGAACAATAGACTCAGGATATAGCCGCTACTGATTTTTATTAGTTATGTAATCTTGAACAAAGTTTTGTCAAAAATGATTACAGCGCTTAAAGCTAATTCATTAGTACCCTTTAACATATCATAACCCATTTTTCATATTAGGTACTTTTTAGATGTTTCGCAAAATATATTATATTATTAGTGTAATATGTAAGCAATATTTCCTTAACTCACGAAGTAAAATGTCGAAGCTTGCAAGACTGAAGACAAGACACGTGAACCTCCTTCAAAAGGATGATTGTGATAGTAAAATGTGGATTCTGAATTCGGATATTTTTGTATCGTCAAAAGCTTTTTACCAAGCTTTTAAATTGTTTTTCTTTGTTAAAAAAATGTAACAGGTAAATACTTTTCTATGTCTCTAATGACTAAAATAATTTTCATGCAATGAATTGATGAAAAAATGATATTTACATTACATACCTACAAACGGAAATTAATTATTTGAAAAGCTATATTTCATAAAAATAAAAACTAAAACATTAGAAAATTCTGCTAATCTAAAAATTATCGTTGCCTAAAATCAAGTTTTAACCATTAAAATCATCGACAACATATTTTCCGATTAAGAAACTATTTTAACGCAAAAAACAAAATTATGCATGTATAAATTTTCATATATATTGTAATATCTAATCTACTTAGATTAAACATAATACTCGTAGGTATTTACAGCATTGTTTTGCAAAAAAAATACGCAATATGATGAACTTAAGTGTCACAAGATGATGCAACTTTGAAAAAAGATAACATAATATTGCTATAATCAAAGTAACAAATTAAACTAATAGAGAAAATTATATGTAACTTAAAGGCTATATTGCATTTAGTCATTTAAGTATTTGTATGTATAAAAAATATTGTAATAAATGTAAAGTTGAAAATATATGTATGTATGTGTATCATTATACATTTAAAAATGTAAAATCGTAGTATAAATTGTAAAATTATGCTTTTGTGTGTTAGTACTACATTACTTTGTTTTAACATAGCGTCGTGTAAAAAGCTGCTGTTAAGTTGCCTTGTTTGGTGTTATAGGATAGGATAAAAATAACACAAACTCTTTGACTATATTATGTACATGTAAAGATTAAATTGAATGTATATATCTAAACTTTGATATTTAAAAATAGTACGAGTATTTTCTATGACAGCCGGAAATGCCATAATTTCACTAGTTAGCAAACAAAAGAGTTTGAAAAGAGTGAAAGCTTTCAGAATAGTCGGTTTTTCTCTAGAATGTTTTACTTAATTAGGATTTCTCGGTATCTTTATTTCAACTCCGGAACATTAAATTAAATGAAAACTAGAAAAATAAACTTCAAGCTATAATAAGCTGGATAACTTGTTGAACATTTTATTTCTTTACATGTATTTGCGTATCTTTATTGTCAAAGCAAAATTGTTAAATCATGATACCTGATTTTAGACATTAAATATATTATCAAGTAAATTTATATCGTATGTGCATGTAATATTGAAATTTTAGGACATTCCCATGACTTTTAAATATTAAAAAAACTACATTATATTAATATTTTAGTACGATACTCATTCCTGGGCTTATGTAAATAGATGTTTAAATCTAAAGTATCTTTAACCAACATATTATGTATATCTATTACGTATTAATATGTAGATTGATGTTTTAAATGTTAGTTCATTTATAGGTATTCAGTAAGCTTTTTTAGTAAATGGTTGTAAAAATAATACAATGATATGTCAAATTTGTGTACATTTATTTCTACAAAAACTACGAACAGTATTTTTGTTTGTAAAAGTAAATGAACATACATTGAGTGTTAAAAAAAATTTGAAACGACTTTTACCATATTGTGGTCAAGTGAATTTATTAAAATTCATAAATTGGACATGTAAACTGTTAACAAAAAGCAATTTTATAACATATTCATAATAATCTACGTCCCTTGAAAGTTTTTAACATATCAATGGTGTGACCTCTGCTTTTTCAGTTTTATGAAAACTGACACTTTTTTGATAATAATCCTTTTTTTTATGAAAACTGACAGATTGCAAAGCTCTCTTCAAAAAACATTAAAATGAGTATTAGTTTTAGAAATTCAGATAATTATTTTATTTATAACAGTAGATGATCGTCATGTTAGAATGCTTAGTATCCACATAAATGAGAATTTGACGATAGTTTGTCGTATTGTCGTTTATTGTATTGTCATCGAAAATATCTTTCTTGTTTTCTTGAATGCTATATGTTGAATAATTTATTTTATAGGGACACATATACACATATATGTATATCCCTATAAAGTATACCTCACTTGTCCCTTTATGACATCTCTGTAGATTTTATTCGGTGTAAAGAGGCTGGGCACCATATTATTTTATTGAATAAAAATAAATCTTTTGTCTTTTTAGGAACAGGTTTTCTTTCAAATTACATTTTTATTATAAATAATTCGTAAGTGCAACGAAAATAAAATTTAATTCATAAGCTTTTATAATCTATATAAATGTATGTAATAATGATTTTCTGAAAATTCATATGTAGAAATATAGCGATCTAGTGAAAATAAAAAAACTTAAGAATCTTATTATAAAACTTTTCATTCTGATTAAAAATATTAACGAATATTATCGACAGTTATGTCTGCGTTTAAAAATGTCTGGCAATTTTGTAAGCTGTATACAGGGTGCTACGCGGCAGTTCTCGAGCATGAAAGGATAATAAACACTCGCCTTTACGAAAAAATTTAATTTGCTAAAATGAACATCTTCCTTATGTCGCGCTCCTCATTGCTGAAAGTCGTGACTCCCCCGCTGTATCTGTCTCTCTTGTACCATTGTTCTCCATCTGCTGCGATCCTTGACTTCGTGAAGGGCGTCGTGGAGCTCGATGTCCAGACAAAAACGAATTTAGTCCGACCATGTCGTGGGTCTGCCTCCTCTGGGACACTTGCCCGTCACCATCAGCTGCTCGAGGTTGTGACCCTCCTTTCGAGCAATGCGTCCAAAAAACTTCAATGCTCTACGACTGCATATTGTAGAGAGTCTAGTTATAACATTAAGTTCCTTTAGTATTGGTATATTGCGAAAGGCAGTCCATGGAATCTGCAGCAATTTCCTCCTGCACCACATTTCAAAGGCATCTATGCGGTCTCTGTCAGCCTTTTCAGTGTCCAGGTCTCCGCTCCGTAACTAAATATGGAGAAGACCAGCGAATTCACCAACCTAAGCTTTATTTTGCACGAGATGTTTCGGTCTCTACATATCTTATGCAAAATGAAAATAAATCAATTATATATATTTGGTGTTTGCGTAACTACTAACTAAAACAAACTAAAAACTTGCACACAAACTACTTGGAGTTTTCGTATTTTGTAAAATCCAAACGTGCTAAGAGCACATGACATTACTTATTGCTTTATATGTTATATGTATGTATGTGTGCATGTATTTTTATTTTAAAATAATTTCTAAAGAGATTTAAATACGTTCCTTAGTTCTGTTTTATTGAATAAGTTTTGATCACGATTGTGATGATAAGCGTATATTGAGTCAGAGCTGTTTGATAATAAAGTTCAGTAAGTTACGATAATATTCGTTAAAATATTGAACAAGAAAAACTTTTATTTCATGTTAGGTCATAGCAGCATTGAAAAAAATTACTTAAAAACTGTATATTATTTAAGATTCGTATGGCCCAAAGCCAAACACTGCCATCTCAGTTCAAGGCGTGATTACCATTCAGAGTCAATTCTGAGTGTTCTATATATTATACCATCGGATATAAGTAGGGGCCATTTGTTTAAAATATATTTAATTACGTCTAATTTACATTTATTTTACAATTTTAAAATTTTAAGTATTATAGAAAAAACACGAGAGACGCAAATAGTGTTTATTTGAAATATTTTAGAAGAACACTAAATAGATAAAACCGCAGATAGTATGTAATTGAATAATACTCAAAATAGTCTTCAATATTTCAACATTTATTGAGAATTGTGTAATCAGAAATAGTAGAATATTTTGTGAAAACACGCTAAAAATGTAATGTTGATTAAAAAAAATATACCTACGAACAACAGTTTACCTATACATATTTAAAAATGACATGAAAATAGTTTTCAGTTATTTTAGAATTTATACATGATGTGAGATAATTTCCGAGACGAAAACAATTGCGTGTTTTTATAACATATTGTTAAAATTCAAATTTGTCGTTTTGCATTTTTCTACATATTTATAAATGTTCCAAAAATAGTTTATATTCAAATTATTAGTTAATTTTACTGTTTCAATTTAGATGATCGAACACTTGTACGTAATAAATAAATAATGGAAAATTATAAAATTGTTGTTTTATTCAGACCAAATTTATTATTAATTTATTCGTGTTAGTCACACGCGCTACGCGTTCTGGCTTGAACTGTAAGCCATTGGTAATTGTCATATAATTCACACTTTTAAAGTTATGTATAGTTGCAACGGCTGCCCCACTCTTCAAACCGAAACGCGTTACTGCTTCACGACAGAAATAGGCGGGGTGGTGGTACCCAGCGGACTTACAAGAGGCTCTACCACCAGTCACCTGAGACACCACTCACCTAACTATACTGAGACCTTAGAACTTATATCTCAAGTTGGGTGGCGTATTTACATTATAGATGTGTATAAGCTCCAGTAACCACCCATCTAAGCAATAAAAATAAAAAATAAAAAAAGCTATGTCGTGGTGTGTGTGGTGGATGGTAATAGTCAGGTCGTGATGTCTATACGCACTCATTTAACATAAGGTAACCGGGGGCCATAATTCCATTCATTGTATGTATTAGAGATCTCTCGTTGATCTAAGTAAATAATCCGACTGTTCCTTGAATTACGATGGTAGATTACCGTGTAAGTCTGCTGTATCACCTAAATCAAACTAGAAACAAATCTATATTTGAGAAAAACATTGATGCTCAGGTTATAGCATTAGATGCCCATGCATCGGCCCGCTGAGTTTCTCGCCGGATCTTCTCAGCGGGTCCCGATTCCGATCCGGTAGTAGATTCATTCGCGATGCAGCTGCTCTTGAGCTGTTAGGTCTCCTTCGGAGGCGCTTGGGCAGCTGTTAGCAAATCCCACACCTTCTGGCTGAGCCTTTGCTCGCCCACCTGTCCTGGTGAAACTGGAAAGGCCTCCAGGCTGCCACTAATCCTTCAATCATAAAAAAAGCATTGGGTTAATATATTTTTTGCATTGGCGGTGAGATGGGGCTTGAATCGGCATCAGTATCTTATAAAGCCGCCTACCAATAAATAACTAGCAAATTTGCAAAATAATACACCTTTAATAGCACGATGTCATTAATACATTATGGAATTTGTGAACTGAACGTGTGTTAAGCGTTAGAGCGGGTTAGTAGTTACGAATTCCATTACACCATTCCTACCTGTCCTAGATATGACCTAAATATATGACCTATAGTCGCGTTACTTGGCACGAGTACTCCAGACGAACGTACAGCCATACACAAAACCTCTAACATTAAGCAGTCGTCTATCTAATGATATGGGTCGAAGTTATTATTCAGTAGCTTTTCACACCAGAACTCTATATTTTGTTACTGATACTAAACACAGAATTTCCCTATCACGAATTAGAGTTGTATAAATGTTGCTTTTATGGCTTACTTCGTATTTCAGCAAGCATTTTCTTCGAGTATAAATAGATTTGCCTTTAGTATGGATAGTGAACGTGGAAATAAGCCGGATTCGTCGTAGTAAATAGGAAATATAAATGTAAGACGTTGACCTTAAGGACTTACGTTCATCGTCGTAGCCTCAAACACTTGACTTCTTATTGACACGCCGAAAGCTCGTCACTAAAGTGAAAAAAAGCTCCCAAGTTTTGTTCGGTAAGCTCCTAAAAGTCTCTATTTGTGTTGGACCCTGCTCAGTCAAAGTTCGATCAAAGATGTTTTGTTGCGGTTCATTGAACTTAGATGAAAATTAGTAAAAGATCACTTTCAAATGAAACATCACTCTCGTAGATCCAGAGCAAGTTGTAGAGTCGACAAAGTTAAGTTCACGTCTACTTCATCTCTTGAAGCGCATAGAGTTTTAATAATTCCAACTTAATGTACGGGATTTACGATTAAGAAAGCTGGTGATAGAGATCTTGATATTGACCCCAAGAGCTAGTAGTATACCAACGATTTAATATATCAAGTTACTACTGTGTTAAGGAAGCTTCAGTGTTAGTGTTAGTTATTCATCCAAAATTATATGATCACTTAGAAAGCTTGCTCCTTTAGAAAGATATAAATACACTTACACCAACAAACAATTCAATCATGAAAACATTTTTATGAGTTCAGTTTCCGCCGCGAATTCTCTTTTATGTTCCTACAGGATGAAAACGGATGCTACGAATTGATAATTTGAATTTAGGAAATCGAAAAAAGTCAATAGGAGCCATGTCTGGTGAATAGAGTGATCGTTCAATAGTATATTTGTTTTATTACGTAGAGCCGTGGACGAGCTCACAGCCCACCTGGTGTTAAGTGGTTACCGGAGCCCATAGACATCTACAACGTAAATGCGCCACCCACTTTAAGATATAACTCTGAGGTCTCAGTATAGTTACAACGGCTACCCCAACCTTCAAACCGAAATGCATTACTGTTTCGCGGCAGAAATAGGCAGGGTTGTGCATGCGGACTCACAAGAGATCCTGCCACCAGTAAAAATTTGTAAAGTTTTTCCATTATGAAATAAATACACACTGTACATACTAGATATGCTATAACTAAAATAGCACTATATTTAATCTAAGTAACAGATGTAATCCTAATTACTCACCAAAACGGAAAACAGGTGTGCCAATCTAACAACAAAAAAATTATTGGGATCGGAACCATAAACAAATTGACTGAATTTCGAAAATGCCTGATTCAAACATCAATTTCCAATTAAAAAAAATTCAAATCACTAACTTTATGAATGAATCAGATAGCTATTGTGTAACTTCTTGAGTTATCAGTTTTCACCGTTCTTGGTATAACTGTTAATAACTGTTAAGTCCTCATAGCTTTCAATACGAAAATTTAATTCTATCTGAATGTATTTGCTCACGAGACATAAATTAATAATACCGGAACACTCTGCGTCCTCACATAATCTTTGAAAAAACTCGCAAGGAAAACTGAAAAGCTAACGATAATAACAACAGACTCCACGCTATAAATACATAGACAAATCGATACGACCATAAAAGGTTTGAAAGGCTATTAATGGAGACGAAATACGTTTTTGTCTTAATTTCATTTTTGTCTGGTTATATGTTAAAAATTACTACGAGAAGAGTATTTGAATAAACATATATGTTCTTCGAACATTGTATAGTATATTTTCAGGTTTTTCAAATGCCATTCATGATTTAAAATAGTTTTTTTATAGTAGGGTCTAGATTGATACCCATTTATTTATTCTTTGTTTGTACATACTGTTAATATAATACAGTAATTGCGATAAGATATAAAAAATGGCGAGCTTAACTCAACAATTGAGTTATCTACCAGCTAACCTTTCTCAAAGAAGGAAAGCTTTACATGAGTAGGTAGATGAGTACAATCTAATTAATTTAATTATTGATACTATAGACATTAACAATAAAAATAAACACTAATACATCTACACTATCTACTACACTAATACATACTATCAAACTATATACATACATAATTACACACATAAATAACATAAACATATAGATACACGTACATATATAACCCATTTATACTATTATTATGCTTAATTTCACAACAAAAATCCAAACGTCGGGGTCACCAGTTTGCAGGTATACGACAAATGAGAGATCTTCCATCGAGCGGGTGATATTGCTCGGTAGACCGACGCACGGTCCAAATCTTGTTGTTCGAAACTTGCATATATGCAAGCTTATCTTAAAATGTCGTAAGCGAGATTCAGGCATCCGTCAAATATCTTGTGGTCTATGATGACTACCCGCTACACGGGCATAATTTGCGAGCCCTGGTAGGCAACGGCTCAACGGGCCAAGGTCAGTACGGCGCATCCGACTTAATTTGTTCGAGTAGATTCCAGGATATTGATGTTTCCCTGAATCTAGTGAGATTATTTTGTTATGCCGATTTTTTTTTTTGCACAGGAGAAAATCGCCGGATCCCCACCCGCACGGCAGGTGGGGTATGTGGGAGTCGAACCTCACTAAAAACTCCTGCCGCTCACAGCCGGCGCCCTACCCCGGACCAGGCGGGAACCCAGTCGGAACTATTGAGACGGCGGGACAGGGTTTACGCAGAGCACATTACATCCATCCCGCCGTCCCCCAGACGCCGGACCGGCGGCCGCCAGCAACATGACCGCCGGTTCCCTCGGTCGACGGGCCAAGAGCCCGATTGATAGCGCCGCGCTACACCTTCTCCCGGAGCGGTCGGGGGAACGCGACCTACCACGCCGCCCCACGCCTAGGTTCCTCCCCGTACAAAGCGGGTGGAGCCCGAAGCCTTAGGGGGCCGGGTTACGGACGGGACCCCGGTCCCGACCCCCTCCCTACTCGGTGGCGGTGGGTTTCTGCGTAGTGAGGAGAGCTTTGCCTCACTCGCCCCGCCGCCTCCTTCTGAGAGATGGTGCACTCACAGAAGTCGAGCATAGCCTTCCAAGACTCGTCGCCGCCAAGCATCGACGCCACGACGCCAGGCAACGACAAGTCTGGTCCTATCTTTGCGACAAGGACACGGCGCTGCACCTCCCAAGCGGGGCAGACAGCGAGCATATGCTCCGCCGTGTCCAGGTCGTGTCCACAATGGTGGCACCTCGTCGTCGGTTCAGCTCCTATCCGGTGCAGGTACTTCCCGCAGCATCCGTGTCCAGTCAGCACCTGCACCAGACGGAAGGTGAGGCGTCCTCGGCCACGATTCACCCAGTCATAAAAGACTGGGTAAACCGCCTCGACGGTCCGTAGACCCCACGTGGGGTTGGCCAACCGCCTCGACCACGATTTGAGCACGGACCGCCGAGAATGGGCCTTCCGCGCCCGCAGCTCACTTTTGGAGGGACGCGCCACGCCCAGAGCACGAAGCTCACTGCGCCACCGATAGTCGGCAGCGAGCGACTCCGCCTCCAGCTCCCATGGCGGCGTCCCCGCCAACACACACGTTATGTCGTTAGGCTACCTTTAAGATTTTCTTAACGGGCTTCGAAGCATCCATGAACACCTTGTAGATTAGGATTTTTTTTTATTTTTTTTTTTTTATTTTTTTTTTTTTTTACTTCCGCCCTCCACTGGGGATGGAGGGCGGGGCATGTCAGAGTCGAACTGACTAAAACCTCCTAGCGTTTAGTGCGGAGCACATCTCTCCCGTCACCCTCCCCCTCGGGACGCCGGACCGGCGGTCGTCGGCGCCACGACCACCAGCCCTCTCGGTCGGCAGGCTATCCGAAGCCCGCCTAGATGGCGCCGGTTAGAGTGAGCTATCCTACGGAATACCCCGCTGGACCAGATCCAGCGTGAATCGAGGATAGCCGGCCTTCCATCATCCGGATGCTCTTGCGTTAAACGCGTGCAGAGCAGCTTGCACGTCGTCTTCTTAGGCCCCCTTCGCCGGTCCCCAGACCGACATGTGAGGGGGACCCGAAACACTTAGAGGGCCAGGGCTTGGGCGAGATCCGCCTCCCTGGCCCCCGCTCGACGGCGGCGGGATTGTGCGTCTCTCACGCGCCCCGCCGCCTCCTTCTGCGAGATGGTGCACTCGCAGAAGTCGAGCATCGCCTTCCACGACTCGTCGTCGCCGAGCATCGATGCCACAACACTCGGCAACGACAAGTCGTTTCCTGTTTTTGCGACGAGGACACGGCGCCACCCCTCCCATGTGGGGCAGGCAACGAGCGTGTGCTCCGCCGTGTCCAAGTCGCAACCACAATGGTGGCACTCTGCCGTCGGCTCGGCTCCGATCCGGTGCAGGAACTCACCGAAGCAACCATGCCCAGTGAGCACCTGCGTGAGCCGGAAAGTGAGGCGTCCTCTGTCACGATTCACCCAATCCACAAGGACCGGGCGAATCGCCTCGACGGTCCTACGACCGGCCGAAGGATCAGCCAGCCGTCTGGACCATGACTCCAGCACGGACCGCCGAGATTGGGCCCTCCGCGCTCTGACCACACTGGGGCTGGGACGCGCCACGCCCCGGGCACGAAGGTCAGTCCGCCACTGATAGTCAGCAGCGAGCGCCTCCGCTTCCAGAATCCAAGGCGGCGTCCCAGCCAGTACACACGCCGCCTCAAAGGAGATGGTGCGATAACCACGGATGACCCTGACCGCGATGGTGCGTTGCAGCCGTTGCAGCAGCTTCGCCACCCCCGCGGCCAGGGACTGGCCCCACACAGGTGCCCCGTATAGGGCCATTGATCGCACCACCCCCGTATAGAGACGGCGCGTCACCTGGTCAGGCCCCCCGACGTTGGGCAGAAGCCGGCTTAACGCGCCGGCCACCCCCAACAAACGAGGGACCAGGTTCTGAAAGTGAGCACGGAAGGTCCAACGACTGTCCAGGATGAGGCCGAGGTACTTCAACTGCACCCCGACCCCGATACGGACGCCTCCAACCACGATATGGGCATCGACAGGTGGCACTCTCCGGGGCCTGTGGAACCACATGGCCTCGGATTTATTGAGCGCCACGTCGAGGCCCAATCTCCTGATTTTGCCGAGGACATGCGCCACCCCAGCGGTAGCAAGACGGGCAGACTCAGCAAAACTCCCCCCCCGGGCCACGACTAACGTGTCGTCTGCGTAACAGATTACGCTCAGGCCCGGGAGGAGGGCACCCCTTAGCACCCAGTCATACCCGATATTCCACAAAAGAGGGCCGAGCACCGACCCCTGTGGAACACCACGCACGACCGGGAACCGGTACACGTGACCGATCTGTACTCCAAGTAGGAACCCACCAGCCGGCGGAGGTAGGGAGGCACTCCATGTCGTTCCAGCGCCCCCCCTATCACGGACCAGGGCAGGGTGTTAAACGCATTGGCGATGTCGAGCGACACCGCCAAAGCCACCCCACCCCTGGAGACGGCCTCCTCCGAGAGGGCCCGCACGCGAAGGATCGCGTCTACTGTTGAGCGGCCCTCTCGGAAGCCATACTGCTCCGCCGACAGATCGGGTCCCACCCTGACCAGATGCTGAATGATGCGGGCCGCCAGAATGCGTTCCAGCAGCTTGTCCACCTCATCCAGCAACACGATGGGACGGTACCCAGCGGCAGTATCCGCCGGGCGCCCTTCCTTTCTCAACAGCACGAGTCTGCCCGTCCTCCACGATGAAGGAAACCGTCCCGACTCGAGGCAGGAGTTGTAAAGCCTCAAGAGTCGGTCCCCTAAGGCACCAAGAGCCAAGGCCCAAACTCGGCCATGGATGCCATCCGGGCCGGGTGCAGTGTCTTTCGCGCACATTTTGCGCACGGCCACACGGAGCTCCGCCCCCGTTATGCGGGGCACCTCAACAATAGATTAAGCATAAAACATTCAGAAAAAAGTGAAAGTTTAGTGTACCTTATGATTTTGAAGCGGAGTAAAATGTCCCTTCATAACATTACTAATTCATTATAATAAATTATAATTTGCGTAATTACTGGTTGTAGGACCTCTTGTGAGTCCGCGCGGGTAGGTACCACCACCCTGCCTATTTCTGCCGTGAAGCAGTAATGCGTTTCGACTTGAAGTGTGGGGCTGCCGTTGTAACTAGACTTTGACCTTAGAACTCATATCTCAAGGTAGGTGGTGGCATTGTCGTTGTGGATGTCTATGGGCTCCAGTAACCACTTAACACCATGTGGGCTGTGAGCTCGTCCACCCCTCTAAGTAATAAATAAAAAAAGCTAGTTTATATTAATTAATATTAGCAATAACTACTTATCGGTAAAGCTTATTTCAATATCCTATGACGAAGGATACAATGACATTATAATCAATGCGCAATGGAAAAATCGTATCGTAAATAAGTAAAACAGATATAAACACAAGACGGCCGGTAATTCCAAGGAAGCCTCATCTATTTAGATGTTATCTCAATAAGACCGCTTTGAATTCTTCAGATCCTCGCAGTGGAATGCAGCCCAGCCGTTCGTGGGGCCTTGAACTGGCCGTTTCCAGGTCAGACCCCGGTCACGGCCGGATCCCGGGCTCACGTACTGCACACCTGCCGGTCGCTCTTATTGCTTTGTAGCGGTAAATTCGTAGTTTATTGCACCGATTTCGAGATTGCGAGAAACAAATTGCCGCATCTGTTTTCGTTTTTTGACTGACTTTGTTTTAGTGTGATCTTTAGTCGAAATCACTAGCTGAAGGTCGGATCCAACCTATACTAAAAACTTCTTTGGGCAAGTGGTGTGTGCTTCGATCAGCCTTTTTGTTATCTCAGCCATTTTAATTTAAAAATAAATATTTGGGGTTTAAAGTATGAAATTGCCGATTTTTACTGAATTTAAATTCGTTTTTTTTCCTTCATTTAACATTTTTATTTAATCATAATATTCACCATTATTATCTATGCATTACTGCCATCTAATAGGCAAATCAAAGTTTCCATCACGAAAGCGCTTAAACCAAAATCGCACGGTGCGTTCATTAGCAGTCCCCTCTCCAAACGCAAGATATTGATGATATTGATATTGCGAGCTGTTTCTGCAGCGTTAGTTCCGCGTCGGAACTCGTATTCAAAAATCACTCGAATTTTCAAAGTATCCATCTTTCTTGTCTACGCTGAATAAAAAAAATTAACTGAAAGTCGATAATCAAATGTTGCAATGTCAAATGTTGCATTTTTTAAAAGAAGAACCCCATACGTACTATTTGAAAAAAGTTTCACTCAACAATCTCAAACCATGAAGGTTCTATGTCAATCCGAAGTAACTATTACAATAAAACGGCAATTTCATACTTTAATCCCTATTATAAGCAGCTTGTACCTCAAAAATGTTAGTATATCTAGAATATATTAGCACTGATTTTAATCTTACGTATTTAATTCCAAAATTAAATTAATATACATTCAACTAAGGTTGAGATTAATGTTACTCGAAAATGCCTTTTTAAATAAATATACACGGGTCACGTTTTTGATTTAGTTAAGTCTCCTTGTAATTTTATTTTATAATAACTAGAGCTAGTCTGCTAGTATATTTGAGCATACAATGAGTCGTTTTGAGCAAAAAAAAATCGGTTGTCTGTAAAGTCGGCTTACTGGCGGTAGTTGAACGTGACAACGTTATAAGAAAATACTGATGGAATAGTTTCATTTTTCAAAAGAAAATTTTAATTTTATTTGTTTGATAGATATTTTGTATGGACAATTGACACCACATTCACTTTTCACTGAACTTCATACTTGACGGAAACATGTAAATGTATTAATGTATAGCAGCTGTCTACACGGATGCATGTTGCTCACTCAAGTAAGAGAGAGACAGATGTCGAACGCTGCCGAACGCGGAGAACGATTGTGCCCCTTTGTCGCTCGTTGCGCGCTCTCGCTTGCACTTCAAGCCTTAAATGGAACGCCTCAGAGCGAGGTAACGCCGCATGAGTCATGTTTTTTCGTGCGTGCAGCCGGCTCCATCGAATTATAAGACGTTGTCACGTCAAAAAAACCAGCTGTTGGGAGAGACATGAATTATCAGTGAATTTGGTGTTGAAGCTATTAAAGTATTAAATTACGACCCCTGAGATGCTCTAGTAAAAAAGAGTAGTTTAAATCAATTTAGCACGTTTTCTGTTTCTTTATCATTCTCTATTATCGAGAAAAGCGTTTCTTTTCCTTGGAATTGAAACAGGATTTTACAACAGGACAAATTTAGCTTTCAGGCTATTTAATTATTAGTTCAATCAGTTTGGTCACTGGCTTTAATATTTATTTATTATGAGTGAATGATCTCAAAGTCTACCTAATGTTAAATGGTTACCGAAACCCATAAATATCACAGTATGACCCGTATACATATAACGTAAAGAATCTCGTAATCCATCCTCGCCATGTAAGTCCCAATTGTGTAGTATGACAAATGGCAACTATGAGTGATGCTCAGATCATGTTAGCAAACATAGGTTCTGCGAACTTTGATCTAAGAGTAGCCTAGGGGACGATCGCCGGATCACCTAAGAGACCCCACATCGTACTATCAACTATCATTAAATTTTTTGGGCTCTTGCTGCTACTCATCTCCTACTACATAAATAGCTGCTAATTAAAATTTATCATTCTAGGACCAATCCAGGTTGTAGTCACATAGTATTATTATGGTAAGTATCGCTCTAAAAAGGCCATTAAATTTTATCCCAATAAAAAAAAGTCTTCAACAAAAATCACCTTCCATCATTAAACGAAATTCAGTCAATCTCCGAAGTCAATCCGGCACTAACTAAAGTATCTCGAGCTTCACTAAATAAACCAAAGCCATCCAATTTCCTCATTCCTCCCGCTAATTTCCCTCAGTAAATGCCGTTGCATCCGACATCTAGGGAACTGTCACCGGTGACCCTGACCTTTGAACTGGGTCAGAGTGTGACCTGCAGCCGTTCGATATGCAATTTGTTAGAGAGCGCGAGACGATTTATCAACGTCGATTGCCTGCTTTGTGGTTTCGTGTGAAAAGGAACTTTTAAAAATTTACATGGTTTCTAATTAAACTATGGGAGTATTTTTCTTGGATTTGATGAGAAAATACTATTTCTTAACCATCAAACAATATCACTAATTAAAAATATAATCTTAATTTTCTGGTTAACATCGTTTTTGTATACGAATCACTAAACACCCATTTATTTTAGGTAAGTCCATACTTCTGCGACATATAAAATACATATTATACTCAAACTTCTATCATATTCGAAATCTCAGCTTGTTTCAAATCGGTCAACGAAACAAAATTTATGGCAAAAACCGCCTCAAGATAAACTTTTAATTTTTAATAACACCCTTAAAAATTCAATAAAATTGAACAAAGAGCGGTGATAAAGTTTCTTCATATGAAGGGCATGTAGGGAAAAGATATCTATGACGAGTTAAAAAAATGTTTGGGTGAATGTGCTCCTTCTAATGCCACAGTAAAAGCTGGGTGGATGAGTTTAAACGCAGTCGTACATGTGTCCGAGATGAAGCCCGCCTCGGACGTCCAAAAAGCGTCTCGACTCCGAAAATGGTCGTGAAAGTACATGATATGGTTTTAACAGATCGACGATTGAAGTTATCTGGAATAGCTGACACGACAGGTATCTCAAAAGAACGGGTACATCATATCCTAAGTGAGGAATTATATATGAAAAAGTTATCGGCCCGTTGAGTGCCGCGATTGCTTACGCACGATCAAAAAAGGATCGGGTGCAAAACTCAAAAGAATGTTTGGACCGTTTCAGAGTAATAAAGCCGATTTTTACGTCGATTTCTAACAACAGATGAAACATGGGTTCATTATACACGTCATAATCAAAAATTCAATCAAAACAGTGGACGCAATCGGGATGGCCGGCTCCAACAAAAACCATGGCTGTAAAGTCGGCTGGAAAAGTGATGGCTCCCGTCTTTTGGGATGCAGATGGGATCTTGATGATAGATTACCTTTCTAAAGGTCAAACAATTAATGGAGAATACTACGCTAATCTTCTAGATAATCTTCATCAATGTATTCAACAAAAACGACCAGGCTTGGCGGGAAAAAAAAACATCTTCCACCAAGACAACGCTAGGGTTCACACATGTGTTAAAGTTATAGCAAAAATCAACGAATTAAAGTATGATTTGCTGCCCCACCCACCTTATTCGCCTGATCTAACGCCATCAAACTTCCACTTATTCCCTAAGCTCAAAACTTTTTTGGCGGACAAAAATTTGCCACAAATGATGATCATAGCCGCTGTAGAGGAGTATTTTGCAGGCCATGAAAGAAATCATTTTATGGAAGGCATTACTGCTTTAGAACGAAGATGTAATAAGTGCGTAGAAGTTCACGGAGACTAGGTCGAAAAATAAAATTAATTTTATCATTGAAAGTTAAGTGTTTCATTATTAGGCTAGTTACTTATCATCCCACCCTAGCTTGTTTTAAATAATAATATTAACTGATAGTAAAGCACATTGCAAGCCTGCACGGGTAATAACCACTTACTCGATTTAAATGGCATATACGAATGGTTGCAGAAAATTAAACAAAATATCACAAAAATTGAACAATCACATTCTCATGGCGTAGATAATGGTAAAATTTCAATAGCCGGCTCTGTCAACGTGCGGTGATAGAATTAATAAATAAATAAAATAAAATAAAAAGCCTTTTATATCCTGCTAAAATACAAAGTAAATAGGTATATAATAATTTTAATTTTCTTCACTTATGTTTGGCAGGAACCCATTAAACATGGTGAAGGCCTCCTCCAAGTCCTTCCATTTGGTTCTATTTTGGGCTACCTGTAGCCATCGAGGGCCAGCAATAGCTTTTATATCATCCTCCCATTTTGATATCGGGCGACCCTTTTTTCTTTTCCCTTGTGGCCCTTCCCATGCAGTTATTCTTGCAGTCCATCTCTGGTCCTTAAGTCTGGCTACATGACCAGCCCACTTCTACTTTAAGTTTCTGGCATATTCAAGAGCATCTATAGATTTTGTTTTTTCTCTGATTTTTGTGTGTCTGATTTTTTGAATCTTTGAAAGGTGATAGAATTAAAAGAATATTAATAAAAAAGGGACTAAATTAATTTTTTAAGTGATAAATAAAATGAAAAAGAGAACAATAGATTTTTTAGCTGGATTAATAGACAATGAAGTAAAAGACACGTGAGATGAGGGACTCGAATTCTGAAGTCTGAAGGTATTGAACTTGCTCGTCTATTGTATGCGGTACATATAGAATTTAAAATATAGATTTATTATTTTACTTTGTTTGAAACCACAAGAAATCAACTAATTGTGAGGGGTTGTTCTAATTACCATATCGGAACACATCTGTCCAGAGAAAAAGATATCTTATCCGCATACGTACACCGCTAATAGCATAAGTTTTCCTTGACTTCGCTTTAGTTTGGTAAACATTTTATAAAACTAAAACGTTGAAACAAACAAGACTCAAAAGAAACCCCAGAGGTGCAGTTAAGTAAAATAAAACGTATAAATCAGAAGTTGCCGACCCACGAATGCATTATCTCGATGGCACACCACGAAATCTGACCCAGTTTCGGTTGCAGGCGGAACTAGACCAGGGTCAATGAAAACCGTGCTTGGTACATAGTCGTGTTATCAATCGATAGCGGGCTTGCTGTCTGATCAGATAGATCCTGGCGGACATCGATGGTGTAATAGTAAAAAAAAAATCGGTTGTCTGTAAATTTGGTTTACTGACGATAGTTGAACGTGACAAGAAAGAAAATACTGATGGAATTGTTTCATTTTTCAATTATCGCAATTATCGTTGATATAAACAATTGACACCACGTTCACTTTTCACTGAACTTCATACTTGACGAAAACATGTAAATGTATTATTGTATAGCAGCTGTCCACGCGGATGCATCGCTCACTCAAGTAGGAGAGAGACAGATGTCGAACGCTGCCGAACGCGGAGGCCGATTGTACCTCTTTGTCGCTCGTTGCGCGCTCTCGCTTGCACTTCAACCTTTAAATGGAACGCCTCATGAGTCATGTTTTTTCGTGCGTGCAGCCGGCTCCATCGAATTATAAGACGTTGTCACGTCAAAATATAGAGATAGCATTTTAGTTAATGTGTACGGAATAACGAACTTGAAACATAAAACATGAGATATAGTTTTATTTGGAATCAGTTGATTTGAAAACAGGTACCGGAGTCCATAAACCAATAGATAATAATATGTGAAAAGTTACAATTATGTTATAACTTCTCGTAGTTATAACCGCTCCCCCACCCTTCAAGCCGAAACGCATGACTACCTGACGATATAAACCGACATGAAAGTGGTACGTACCCGTTTAGAACATATCAGCGGTAAGATAATGCTCAATTATAATTTAAATTTTGATAGTAGATTATAATTTTGATACCACATTTGATACTGCAGTAAAAATCGGCAGGACACTGTTACAGCGTGGCGGGCGGCTCCTAATACTGTTGAAGATCTTCAAAAACTTGAACAGTCTTACAAAAGAGAAAACAAAATAATTTGGTTGCTTAGATGGGTGGACGAGCTCACGGTCCACCTGATACTAAGTGGTTACCGGAGCCCATAGATATCTACAACGTAAATGCTGCCACCCACCTTAATAAATGAATTTTAAGATCTCACTTTTATCAGTACAACGGCTGCCCTACCCTTCAAACCTAAACGCATTACTGCTTCATGGCAGAAATAGGCAGGGTGGTGGTACCGACCTGTGTGGACTCACGAGATGTCCTACCACCAGTAATTACGCAATTTTTTTTATTGCTCTCGTAGGCAGACGAGCATACGGCCCACTTGATGGTGAGTGGTTACCGTCGCCCATGGACTTCAGCAATGCCAGGGGCAGAGCCAAGCCGCTGCCTACCGAAAATTAAAAGCCGCGGAAGTCAATTGTGAACATTAAATTTGTTAAGTATTTCATTGGAAAAATTGGTACCTTTAACTATACTTGCGACCTTAGAACTTATATCTCAAGGTGGGTGGCGCATATACTATTTATTACACGATATTATTCCTTCACCGTGGAAGTCAATCGTGAACATTTGTTAAGTATTTCATTGGAAAAATTGGTACCTGCCGGCGGGATTCGAACACTGATGCGGCACTACATGCGCACGGGGTGTCTTATCCTTTAGGCCACGACGACTTCAATTTGCCGACTGACCTCAATCGAACTGTGTCACATCTTACAAGCACTCATATAGCACAGGTCGGCTAGTAGTAGGTTAGCGGTAGACTTCTTGGCAAAATGTTCGTAGCGAATGTTTGGTTTGTTCCTGTCAGTCGGCAATATAAAGTTACACAATCCGTTACACGAGCTGTGACCTCACAGAGTGATTTATCAGGCGGAACAAATTGTGTACATACATACTAGGGAATCTAGTCAGTGTAGCGAAGTCTGAAACTATGTTATACATATGGTTGAACGAACACTAGATTTAATACACTAACAGTACTGAAATCGCCAGTCAAACTTCGACTTTAATTACATTGTTAAGTTCATTAATACGGGCTTTATGTTAATGTCGCAAGATCTTAGATAATGTTTAATGTTTCTGAACTAGAACTTCAAGAACTTATTTTAGTTTTAGTACTTTTGACGTGACAACGTCTTATAATTAGAATGGAGCCGGCTGCACGCACGAAAAAACATGACTCATGCGGCGCTACCTCACTCCGAGGCGTTCCATTTAAGGCCTGAAGTGCAAGCGAGAGCGCGCAACGAGCGACAAAGAGACACAATCGGCCTCCGCGTTCGGCAGCGTTCGACATCTGTCTCTCTCCTACTTGAGTGAGCGATGCATCCGCGTGGACAGCTGCTATACAATAATACATTTACATGTTTTCGTCAAGTATGAAGTTCAGTGAAAAGTGAATGTGGTGTCAATTGTTTATAGCAATGATAATTGCGATAATTGAAAAATGAAACCATTCTATCAGTATTTCCTTATGACGTTGTTACGTTCAATTATCGTCAGTAAACCGACTTTACAGACAACCGATTTTTTTTAATACAGGTAAAGTGTTGGCTAAAGTAAAGAGTGTAGGTCAGACATACAACATAAATAATCTACTGAGCATTGCACTCAGTTTGTGGAAAAATTTCCTTTTGTCGTTAACCTCAAACCTATTTTGAAATGTTTCCAAATAAAAACTTCGGTAAAATAACAATGTAATAACAAGAACGATGCTTACTATTTTAATACAAAGATACCCGGCACCTCAACAATTGCTTTGTCAACCATATTACAGCAGATTGGCAACCGTGAGCATGCGTCTCTCTGCAATATGGTATCTTTACGTGTCCAGTATCGAACCCGATTACCCTCGAAATAGAAGCAATATCACTAAATCAGGTCAGCACGCGTAAATCTAAATAAACTGTAAATTTATTATTCAATGAACAGTAAATAGAAAATATAATATTTAAGCTGAACTACAAATTGGTTGAAAATCAAACTGTAATTGAAAGCTGCGGTCGGCTTCGTCCCCCAACTATATTCTGTTGTGTGGTCCAAGTCAGAAACTTGGCGATTCAAATTACAATGTTTCAGATAAAAGCGAGAAATTTTTATGTTTCTTTATAAGTGTGGGGGATTGTGAATTTCCATGCCCTAAAAATTAAACGCATCCGCTAAACTCTTTTAATTTTATTAAAAAGAGTTTTAAAAACAACCATCAGCGGTAGGCGGAGTAGGTATTGTTTATCTCCCCGCTGAAGGTCAAGGGGTGACCTGAGGGGGTGAGGCCGCGCGGCGCGCTACCAGCACTATAGCGCGCTGCCGTGGTGTAAATAGAGCGACCGGTCGACGGTGTATCGCGTCCCGACCCGGCAGGCTGGTTCTGGTCCAGCGGGGTATTCTGGGACACCAGCGGCACCGTCTGGGCGGCCCGACGAGCTGCCGCACTGAGACGGCCGACGTTTCAGAGCCTTCAATTCGCCTCGAAGGCTCCGTCGGCTGGGCGTCCTTGGGGTGAGCCGCGCCGTCTGGTTGTAGTGTTGACCGCGGTAAACCCCCTACCTCATCCGGGTTCTGACCTCGGAGGGGATCGGACGTCGGGTGTAAAAAAAAAAAAAGTATTGTTTATCTCCATCGTGATTATCACGACGGTCATAATGAATATGTATGTAATATGGATGCGCAATATGAAGAAAATGAAATAAATAAAAAAAACGGTGCGCGTACAACTTGGTGCACGTGAATCAAGTGAAACTTCTTTTTCGATGTGTAGTATTGTGGCTTTCTTAAATTTTCATCCTTAAATCTGATTGTTTTTGTAAAAACGAATGCTGTGTATATAAGATGCGACATCTTCAACATTTATATTGTATATTATTATTCTTTTTTATTATGTATATATATTTTAAATAATAGATAGAAAAATAAATATATATTTTTTTAAATACTTCATTTAAAATATTGGACGCAATTCGTTGCTAACGCTCGCGCTGGCCTGTAACAGGTATACTACGCGCATGCGTTTAAGTGCCACGCATTCACTCTCGCTCGGTCTCTTTCTAGTTCATGGTAACGTTCATTTATTTCAACTTAGATGTCAGTATCACACACTTGTTGAATGTCAAAATACAAATAACAATGTTAACTCTACCACCGGTTCCAAAAAAAGCCACAGTCCTGAGAAGAACCGGCGAAACAAACTCAGCGGGCTTTTTTTTTTGTTTTTTGTCAAAAAAAAATTTTTTTTAAATAAATAAAAATATTTACAATAAAGGAAAAAACAAGTCAAAAAATAAAATTAAAAAAATTATAATAATAATGAAAAATGAAAAGGCCAGGAGCGAGCGCCTCATTCCCACGTAGTGCCATCTAGTAAATAACCTTGTTGGAAGTCGCATTAGAAGTTTCACTTCAATAACTTTTCACCTAACTCTTGTCTTTGATGTATACTATAATTAATAAACAATGAATCTAGTAGAAAATGAACTCTTCAATAGCATACAATTTACTTACAAATTATTTAATTTTTATAAGGCGCTTCAGATACTTGATTTTTTATTTTTATTAGACTTGGTTTTATTTGGGAAGGTATTTTTGGTCTGCCCTGGTGTTATATGAATACTGGAGTTCATCGACGGCATAATGTCGATAATTGTACTTAAAGCTAACTTAACCTTATACTAAAACGTATGATTGCTTAATATGCTTTTGTCGTCGTGGTCTAACGGATAAGACGTCCGATGCATTCGTGTCGAGCGATGCGCCGGTGTTCGAATCTCAGGCGGGTACCAATTTTTCTAATGAAATACGTACTCAACAAATGTTCACGATTGACTTCCACGGTGAAGGAATAACATCGTGTAATAAAAATGAAACCCGCAAAATTATAATTTGCGTAATTACTAGTGGTAGGACCTCTTGTGAGTCCGCGCGGGTGGGTACCACCACCCTGCCTATTTCTGCCGTGAAGCAGTAATGCGTTTCGGTTTGAAAGGTGGGGCAGCCGTTGTAACTATACTTGAGACCTTAGAACTTATATCTCAAGGTGGGTGGCGCATTTACGTCGTAAATGTCTATGGGCTCCAGTAACTACTTAACAACAGGTGGGCTGTGAGCTCGTCCACTCATCTAGCAATAAAAATAATAATAATAATATGACGATTAAGCGAGACAATAATACCGACTCGTGAACACTGAATCATTACGATCGTTTAATTTATCAAATAAAATATCAGCAACATCATCACTCCGCTTGTGACTTAATGCCTATTAATCTCAGCTTTATACAAGGTTGTGATATTTATTAAAATTGCGGCGCTGCTGGCGGCAAGGCCTTGCATTCTGCATGACAACGACAGTTTGAAAGCACACCTTGTAAGCTTTTGTTGACATTTAAAATTTAGCGCAGCAAACTTAGCTGGGATGTCGGTCACACACGTCACTATTAGCGTACGCACTGCGAGCATAATTATGTTATACCCATACTTAGACATCGCATTATTTTAAAGTATTTTTAAATTTAATTTTAACGAGCCTAGATGATGAAGGGGTCGAATTATCATTGGATTATTTGTTGGATCCCTGATAGTTTAATAATGTTTCAATCATTACATTTTCAATGGGTCTGGTATAAAATAATAGCAACGTCTATCATTGTATAAAATAAACACAGGCGCTTTGCTTACCCGAAACAAATTTCTACACACGAATTCTCTGCGTTGTTTAGCTAACGATAGTCGAGCTGAAATTAGGTCAAGTTTACTTCAAAGTGGAAGAGAACACATTGAAATTTGTCCTTCAAGGCTTTGAACGTGTACAATGTTTTGAGAATATTTAAGTTCTTGTTAGTGTAATATTTTGGGTGTGTTTAGGCTATAAGTGCATCTTTGAGGCAAATATAATTTGTAATAAAATTCTTTTTTTTATTGCTTAGATGGGTGGACGTGCTCACAGCCCATCTGGTGTTAAGTGGTTACTGGAGCCCATAGACATCTACAACGTAAATGTGCCACCCACCTTGAGATATAAGTTCTAAATTCTCAGTATAATTACCCTTCAAACCGAAACGCATTACGGCTTCACGGCAGAACTAGGCTGGGTGGTGGTACGTACCCGTGTGGACAAGAGGTCCTACCACCAGTAATTACGCAAATTATAATTTTCCGGGTTTTATTTTTATTATACAATACTATTCCTTCACTCGATTCGAACACCGGTGCATCGCTTCAACACGAATGCACCGGACGTCTTATCCTTTAGGCCAAGACGACTTCAAAATAATTCCTCGTTAATGTGTTTTAACCTGGAGATATAATCCACGAAGGGTTGAAGTCAGCTAGACAGCCAGTCGTACAACTCATGTCAAATCCCTATGCAGCATGACAAGAGGACAAACTACACCGACCCCACGTAATGTGGGATAAGAAGAAGACTTAAATTCGGCCACCATCCGGCTCTAGATTGAGCAGCGGCTTGGCTCTACCCCTGGCATTGGTAATGTCCATGAGCGACGGTAACCACTTGCCATCAGGTGGGCCGTGTGATCGTCTGCTTACAATTAAAAAAAAAAACACAGTTAAATAGTTCAGGCTAACAGGCTCAACCTGAGAGAATTTGCTAACACTGGCCTTATGAAGAGCAGTGTTTCGAAGAATCTACCACCGGATCGGAAACTGTGCGATAAGAAGGAAATCATCGAACTCAACTTGGATGGTCGCCGGAGCGCGCTGAATGTGGATTGCGCATTATGGCGAACCTTGGGCGGTGTCTATGTCCAGGGGCGAATATCGCCGGACTGATGATGGTACTACTTGGTAGGACATACCAATATTATAGTCCCACATGGACCAGACAGTGGACAATCGGGTCTTAAGAGTCATTTGAGTTTTCGAACGCCTCAAGATGGTTGCTTGCTGGTCACGGCTACCACTTACCGCCTGTTTGGATATGAGCATTAAAAATTTAGGAGAATTTAATGTAAATTCTAATTTCAATATTAAGCTAAACAATCTATTTGCCGATTCCAAATTAACTTTGATTAGTGAACGTCGATATTAGCTTCGAAACTTATAACCTCTAAAACCAGGCTTTGCCATATCTGTCATTCAGTAAGGGCGCTGTCTTAGTAAGATGCGTAGATGAGGAATTGTTTGAGATGATTCCATCATCTCATTTTTACCATCGCGCTGCTCGCCACCACAGTCGAGTTCATCCATACTACCTGGAGCTACTGCGTTCATCCACAGTGCGTTTCCAAAGATATTTTTTGCCACATACCATCCGGCTTTGGAATGAGCTCCCCTCCAAGATGTTTCCCGAGCGCTATGACATGTCCTTCTTCAAACGAGGCTTGTGGAGATTATTAAGCGGTAGGCAGCGGCTTGGTTCTGCCCCTGGCATTCCTGAAGTCCATGGGCGACGGTAACCACTCACCATCAGGTGGGCCGTATACTCGTCTGTCCATACGGCAAGAAAAAAAAAACTATCCTGATTCAATGTTGCTTCTTGTTGTTGGTAACAGATGGCATCCTGTTTGATCCCTGCTTTTACAGCTGATATCGGGTAGCTGTTAATTTTTTATACCTCATCCCGATCTGTCATACGTGTGTGCTTAAATAGTATTTAGATTGTATGTGTAGTGCTTAGATATAGTTGATGCAGTCTATATAATTTTAAGAAAGTAATTTGTAGATGTTAGATTTATTGTATCGTTCAAAATATACCGTGGAAACAACAGGCTGCGTTTTAAAAAATATTTTTTTTTAGAAGAATTTTTTCAACCATCTTTCTCTCATAGATTTTCAGCTAATTAGTAACTTAAAACTGTCTGTCCTCCAAAGCAAGATACTAAAGGTCACTCAAACAAAACATAACGTTGTCCTTTAATTAAAACGGTAATCGATATCCGATACGTTTGTCCATATGACAGGATGTTCAAGGACGTACGATCTAGGTAATCAGGTCACATTTTCTGAGTAGTTAATATACTTTACTGGATTAACTTTAGTTTTTTTTTTTGTGGAGGGTTTATGCCCAATTTATCGTAAAATGGCGATACGTAAATAATAATATATTTTCACTCAAAAAAGTACCGGAGTGGCTGATCTGTTAATGATACCAAATTCAATGATTTTTTGTTGTTGTTATTGTTAGATCGGTAGAACTGTTTTCCAGTTTGGCGCGGGGCTTGAGTTGCATCTGTTATTTAGATAAACACAGTGTTGTTTTTAGTTAAATAATATCTAGTGTGAATTGCGAATTACATAATGGACAAATACATCGAACAGTTTGTCATAAATTTAGCATAAATTGTGCAATGGAAACGACAACTGAAATTGATAATATGCCTTCGCATTAAGCCATCACCGTGAAAATTTTGTATTTTCCGTAATCATGAGGTATGGCTTCAGCTAACTTATTTCTTTTCCAAAACTCAATTTACCACTTCATGACACCCTATTCATTCGGTAGGAAAATTCGCGGCGAGAACCGAACTCAATTCCGAGATCTTTAAAATCTCCTCAATTCCGTAGATTGACTTTAAAAAAATATTTTGATGATTGGAATATTTGATGGCGTAAACGTATCGTTTCTGCAGGAGTATTTTCTTAATGTGTAAAATAAATTTGGACAAAAGCAACAATCCTTATTGTGTTACAATTCGAACCACATAGCTCCTTCGTGGCAGATATAGACAGGGTGGTTGTACCTACCCGCGCGGGCTCACAATATGCTCTACAACCTGCGATTACACATACCAGCACCTCTTGTTTTTGTCATAAAATATAATTCCTTCATTTTGAAAGTCGTTCGCGAACACAAGTTAAGTTTTTATTTATTTATTGCTTAGATGGGTGGATGAGCTCACAGCCCACCTGTTGTTAAGTGACTACTGGAGCCCATAGACATCTACAGCGTAAATGCCGCCGCCCATCTTGAGATATAGGTTCTAAGGTCTCAGTATAGTTACGACGGCTACCCCCCCCTTCAAACCGAAACGCATGTGTTTCCTTACAAAAAATATATACTTAACTACGATATTGGAATACCGGTATCATGGTATTGTTTCACTCTTAGTCTCATTTTAGTTATTAGTCAAGTAGTATTTGAAAGTAGTAGTAGTAGTTAGTATATAGATTTTTGGCTTTTCTATGAAATATGCTTAAATAAGCTTACTTCGCTTTTTAACCTCTTCAATGGCCGACGTCGTAATTACTCATTAAAGCATATCAGAGAAAGCACTTAGCGTAATTCACGTAATTAAACGACACTCGACGAAATTAGACTTTAAATCTTATTACCTTAAAATAATCGACGAGCTACCTCAATTATTGCCGATGTCATTAAAAGTGTCCATATTATATTGGTTTAATAAATAAAACAGCACTATTGTAGATTGTAAAGTCGTCATTTTATTTTGAAAACTACCATATTAGTTTGTTTTTTTGTCGCGAACCAGTAACGCAGAATGATTTAAAAAATGGGAAAAATATGCTGTTTTTTTTAAAGTTCCAATTAACAATATTTCGAGGTAATCCACGAACTCTGTGCTGAATTATGTTCGAAAATATGACTTCTGAATCAAACTAGAATTGATAATAATTATTTATATTTGTATTTAACTGTAGCTCGGATCAAAGCTCTAGCTATTACTCATACTTAATACCTAGGAGTGACAGTAAAATATTTAAAAAAAACAATATTTTGTTGACTTTAAATCGCGTCGGCGGAAACTCCTGTTTCGCAATACTATGAAATGTAGCTTGGATTCTTTCGCAGAAGTCAAAATATCACCATACCGAATTACGTAAAGATTCGTTATGTGGTAAAGGTGTTTTATTTTACTTTATTGCCCGAGTAGGCAGACGAGCATTTATGGTCCACCTTACGGAAAGTGGTTACCGTCACTCATGGACGTCAGCAATGCCAGGGGCAGAGCCAAGCCTCTGCCTACCGCTTAATACTCTCCTCAAGCTTCTTTTGAAGAAGGACATGTCATAGCGCTCGGGAAACACCGTGGAGGGGAGCTCATTCCAAAGCCGGATGGTACGTGGCAAAAAAGGTCTCTGGAAACGCACTGTGGATGAACGCAGTGACTCCAGGTAGTATGGATGAACCCTACTCTGGTGGCGGGCGGTGCGACGCTAAAAAAGAGATGATGTGAAAACGGAACAAATAGACAAATACTATTTTTTCATCTATACTAATATATAAATCTACAGTGGTTTTTACGGATGTTCCGTTATAACTACTGAACCATGCATCCGATTGACTTGAAACTTGATATCCATGTAGGAAATACATGTACTTAATGGATAGGCTAATATTTGTATGAATGTTGGACTCCCTACACCAGTTGCGGAGGCCTTAATGATGAGAATCTTTGTGGGGGTGAGAAATAATAATGCTAATTTTAAATGCCCAGCGAAGCGGACGGGTACAGCTAGTTATCATATAAGTTTAGATTTATTACAAAATGTGTTGTAACAAAATGCTTACACAACGTCAGATAGTTGAACTAATTACGATACTAGTGACCCAGAAATTCGTGAACTGTTTTACTGAATTCGAGAAAGTTCAAAACCAAAATTTACATTTCAACGTAAAGGAGGCTTAGGAAAACACAACATTGTTAACTGGAGCGTTAAATATATGCAAGGTAAATAATTGGTAAAGGTCAAGGGGCTATCTATACTGATCTAATTGTTGCGAAGAGTTAAGGGAAAAGTTTTTTAGATTTAAATTGTTTTTTTTTTGTTATTGCCCTTGTAGGCAGACGAGCATACGGCCCACCTAATGGTGAGTGGTTACCGTCGCCCATGGACTTCAGCAATTTCAGGGGCAGAGTCAAGCCGCTGCCTACCGCTTAATACTCTCCACAAGCCTGTTTTGAAGAAGGACATGTCATAGCGCTCGGGAAACATCGTGGAGGGGAGCTCATTCCATAGCCAGATGGTGCGTGGCAAAAAAGACCTCTGGAAACGCACTGTCAATGAACGCAGTGGTTCCAGATTATATAGATGAACTCTGCTCCGATGGCGGGAGGTGCGATGATAAAAAGGAGATGAAGGGATCATCTCAAACAATGATATTAGGAAGTTTTGTGAGTCTGGATTGGTAGCACCGCTTTTGTACTGTGAAGCAGTCATACGTTCCGATTTGAAGAGTCGGATAGGCATTATATTATACAATTGAGACCTCACCTCTCTCTCTCTACTGGTGGTAGGACCTCTCGTGAGTCCGCGCGGGTAGGTACGACCACTCTGTCTATTTCTGCCGTGAAGCAGTAATGCGTTTCGGTTTGAAGGGTAGGGGCAGCCGTTGTAACTATACTGAGATCTTAGAACTTATATCTCAAGCTGGGTGGCGCATTTACGTTGTAGATGTCTATGGGCTCCAGTGACAACTTAACACCAGGTGGGCTGTGAGCTCGTCTACCCACCTATGCAATAAAAATAAAAAAGGGAAATATTCGAACTGTATTCATCCGGATTTTGCAGACGAACGTTTCTTTTTACTTAATCGTAAGGTGTCAACGTTGTATACGGACATCGACGATACTGACAATGCAGTAAGGATGCCGCGTACCGCCGGAAAATCTATTAAGAAAGAAAATGAAATAGCGCTGCGAATATACCGTGAAGAGAATTTATCACACGTGCATTTTAGAGACAACTCCCTACGATACTTATACGGCAATGGTGTGATAGTGACAAGAATATAATGGGATGACAAACAATACCCGGAGAACAAAGTCCCGTGGAACATTGAGATACACGGATAACTAGAGAATATACTCTCTTCGTATAGATCAATATGTACCCAGAAATAACCAATATATGTGTACAAAGATAGCACTACGTGAATGTCATCACCCTTAAGATATTAGATCGAAACCAATAAGATAATTGGAATTTAGGCTTAGCTTTTGACGATCTTTAGTGTTTTCAATAAGTTGGACATAGTCAGTTTTTGTTTTCCAAAAGTCAGTAACAAGATAAAAAGAAATAAATAATATTACCTATATTAGAGTACACAAATAAAATAAACTTGGAGGTGTTAATGGCATGTGGAATTTGGATCATTAAATGAATACTGGTTCAAATAAATTTAGATTATTGACCATTACATAATCTAAAAATAACATCTATACTAATATTATAAAGAGGAAAGATTTGTTTGTTTGTTTGTTTCGAATAGGCTCCGAAACTACTGGACCGATTTGAAAAATTCTTTTTCCATTAGAAGCCGACATTGTCCCTGATGAACATAGGCTACTTTTTTTAATTTTTATTTTATTTTATTTTTTTGGTTTCATGTGTGTTTTAATGTTTCCGAAGCGAAGCGAGGGCGGGTCGCTAGTTTATTATAATTGTTTTATTTAATTATTGATTTAATTTATGAATTAGTCATTACCTAAAATAATTCATATAAAATAATCATATTCTTGTGCCATTGTCGATGTTGCATTCTATTGTATTGTATACTAATTTAAATTTAGGCTATTTATTTATTAAACATTAATTTGAATATTTCAATTGATAATTATTCTTTCTTTTTTTTTTGCTTAGATGGATGGACGAGCTCACAGCCCACCTAAGATTAAGTGGTTACTGGAGCCCATAGACATCTACAACGTCAATGCGCCACCCACCTCGAGATATAAGTTCTAAGGACTCAGTATAGTTACAACGGCTACCCCACCCTTCGAACCGAAACGCATTACTGCTTCACGGCGGAAATAGGCGGGGTGGTGGTACCTACCCGTGCGGACTCCCAAGAGGTCCTACCACCAGTGATTACGCAAATTATAATTTTGCGGGTTTGATTTTTATTACACGATGTTATTCCTTCACCGTGGAAGTCAATCGTGAACATTTGTTGAGTACGTATTTCATTAGAAAAATTGGTACCCGCCTGCGGAGTTCGAACACCGGTGCATCGCTTCAACACGAATGCACCGGACGTCTTATCCTTTAGGCCACGACGACTTTCTATTCTATAATAAATTTGTACAAAAACAAACAAAAACCATAAAAAAAAATTATATACTATGTCCTAATAACTAAATCAAAAATCAAGAGAAGCTTGTCAATATTGAAAAAGAGTTCCCCTTAATTGTGAAGTACATAACCACTAATCCAGTTACAAACCAAACGCTCTTACAAACTTCTGACTATACAATAAAATTATATTCCATTCTAGCACCCATAAACAACCTAAAAACAACTTTTCAATCCATTATTTTATCGATAGCACCCTTTATTTTGAAGTCGTTGGTTTATCGGAAATCACTGCAGCCGTGTCCCTTACAGTAGGGAAGAGCTAACAGCCCTCGGGCAATCCATCATAGCTCTGTCGGAGCAACGCCCTGCTGAGAACCATGGATCCTTTGACCGGACCGGATTTGGTTAATCCTTAATAATATTTACTGGCTAGAGCTGGCAGACAACCAATTTGTTCTACTTTTGGAATACCAAAAAACGAATACCACATTAGGTATGTTTTCCGTGACGACAACTGATAGAGATGAAAGTTTAAAAGGTTTTATCGACTAATTATGTAAAGTCGATAGATTGACGTAAAAGGGTCAACCGTTTCAATTTTTTTTTTGTAGTTATCGGTTTACCAGAGTCGTCATTGTCGATTGAAATGAGGACTCTCTTCGAATTGCGTTTGAAGAATGACAAGCTATAGAGCTCGGAAAATATATGTAGAGTAGTCTACAGACTCTAGCCTAGTAAAGTACTACTCTATAATAATAGAGCCATAAATGGTACACGACAAGACTAATCTTTTTAAACGCACAGTGGCTGAACTGCAGTGCGATGTACCTCAACACTGCTCAATTTCTATCGAGGATACAATATAAAATACAAGAAGTATCAAAGTATCTCCGTATACTGCAACGCTCTAAAGGATTCAGGACTATCGACAATTAAAACAGTCTTCTTCTGTATGTAGTCAAATTGTTTATCTAATAAATTATGTAAAAATTCAATATTTTTTACTAGATTTTATGGACAGATATTGAGTGGCTTCAGACATTTGAAACCCAAACGGCGATGCTGCTTCAGAATTTTTGCATTGGGATGGCAGCTAACCTAATTTTCAAGAAGATCTTTTTATTAAACTCTATTGGAGTAAAGTTCACAGGTTGAATGCGCTACCTAAGCTGAAACATCAAACTTAATTCGAAATCGTATGCTGTAAAGGCTGTCCCACCCTTGAAACCGGAACGCAGACTGCTTCGCGGCCAATATATATGGAAAAATCGGTAGTAAGTGGCAACCTTTTACTGGTGGTAGGACCTCTTGTGAGTTCGCGCGGGTAGGTACGACCACCCTGCCTATTTCTGCCGTGAAGCAGTAATGCGTTTCGGTTTGAAGGGTGGGGCAGCCGTTGTAACTATACTGAGACCTTAGAACTTATATCTCAAGATGGGTGGCGTATTTACGTTGTAGGTGTCTATGGGCTCCAGTAACCACTTAATATCAGGTGGGCTGTGAGCTCGTCCACCAATCTAAGCAATAAAAAAAAACCTGCCTGTACTGGCATACAGCCACCGGTGCTTGAAGCAATCACCTCTGATTATAATTCGTTACAAATTCTTAACTGTGCTCTGAGGCTATCAAGATACCTCTGATATTTTTGAAATACAAAAATAATGAAATACGTGACTTTTATTATTTCTTTTGAATAGTTAGCTCATGCAGATTAAATCATAACTTTAAAATAGTTTTTTCATTATACTGATTTTATTTTCCCCAAAAGAGGTAGACAGAGGTTCAAAAAACCCCTCCTTGCTTCACGTTTCTGAGAGAGTACTGCATTAAGTGTCTGACCTGGACGATGGCGATGACGAGTACCACGGACTCCACAGCGTGAATGGTCTAAAGGTGGTGGTAAAGTTTATGTCGTCCTGTTTATGAACTCCAGTTGTGACCTTACCTTTTATAAGTTAAGATCACTTACCGACCAGTTTCGGTGCTTGCATGAGAGCCAGGGGTGTGTGCCTGAATACAACAAACCACATATTTTGGTTCACTCTATACTTGTTTATTTTCTTAGCTATATTTAGCACAATTCTTCAGCTGATTATCACTTTAACAAATGATGAGATATCCTTTGTTTAAGATGATTAAAGGTTCACAGTTCACTCGTACCACAGCGTGGTTTTTTATACTATAATCTAGTGATGACGTCTCCTTATTAAGGAATACCTTCGGTTGTGTGGTATATCGAGCTAATTCTACGCAGGGATGGCTTGGTGCTTAAATGGTGCTGCGCGCTTTTTTCAACGTTTTTATGATATCATTTATGTATTTTAATTGTTTAATTAAGTTATAGGAGCCCTGCAGGCCAAGGTAAGTCATATTAAATGCCTATTTCAATCATCATCATCATGGTTCCAAGCCGGTTTCGGTAACGGCGACCAACATTTTCTGTTCAATAACTTAAAAACATGTGGTCGCAACCCGTCTAATTATGACACCTCATAAAATACTGCAGAACACGCGCCATATGCAATGTCCAAATTTAAACTTTTTCCCATTTTCCAACACCACATGATCTTAGTATTAACCATCTTATGTTCTTGTTGAAGCACTTCGTTGGCCGTCCAAATTGCCTGCACGTGAAAAAGAAATGTCGTCTTTTGAACCCCGATTCTGTCATGATTTACATATTTTGAAGACGAGCAACACCGTTCAAGACCCTTATGTAAAGTTAATCTTTGTACTAAAGCTACTACGTAATGAAATATTTTTTTTTTATTGCTTAGATGGGTGGACGAGCTCACAGCCCACCTGATGTTAAGTGGTTACTGGAGCCCATAGACATCTACAACGTAAATGCGCCACCCACCTTGAGATATAAGTTCTAAGGTCTCAAATATAGTTACAACGGCTGCCCCACCCTTCAAACAGCGTATCCAGTAATTTGCTTATCTAGTGTAATAAACAAATTTGATAGTTTATAGAGGTGACTCTGACTGCTGCCCTGCAAGGTTATCGGCGATTCTAATGAGTCCCGACCGTGTCGACGACCCCTTTCAATATATTTTAAAACGGTACACTTTTGGTTCAATTCGCAGTGGATTCCCATTAAGAATTAATCAGTCACATTCAAAAGTTTCTTTAGTTCTCTCGTTTTTATAATTTTTTATTGACGCGGTAAATAAATAAATAAATGTTTACTAACAATCACGCCACCTTAACTGGTCCCGTGATAAGTTCGTAAAGAACTTGTGTTACAGGTACCAGATAACGGAAATAAATGTAAGATTTTATTATACACACACATATATTTAATATACATCCATAACCCTGGAAAATATATTTTATATTTATCATACAAATATCTTTGTTCTCTTGTCGGGACTCGAACCTGCGACCCCTTTGTGTAGTGACCATATCACTTACCATTACACCAGACGGCCGTTATAATAAAGTATAAGTAGAGTATATCTAAGGACGTACCATTCATAAGGAATTCATAAGCTTGAAAATTCTTGAGTACATGGCAACCACTCATGCAAGCTCCAAAGATGCTCTTTCAAGTGGTGTCCGCTACGCACTACGGTGTGAACAATGCTGCCCATCTTGAGACATGAGGTTGAAGCCTCAATTGCTTTGATCAACAGCCACGCATACTTCATTCTTGATGTATGCGTACCCTGGAAAATAATAAGCTAAATGAAAAATAAATACTTAACCTACGTGCAGCGATTTTTTCTTTAAGAAAGTAAACCGAAATGTTTCAATACAAAATTTCAGATCCCTCAGATTCCTCTCTTGTCCCCCGAAAAATAATTTATATTATTATGCTAATACAAAAAAAAATCTCTTCGAAAGTTGTTTGTTGTTAAGAAAAGTTGTTACCTGTTTCAGTGTGGTATACGTGTGTATTGTGTTATCTACACATTATTTTATAGATCAAAACAGAGAAGGTTCGATGACCGTAAGGATTATAGAAAATTTGTGGATGTGGTGTATTTTCTGAATTATTACTTTTCGGTTTCCGCCTTCTAGTGTGGTGTTTTACTTATTGCATAGAAATTTTTCACCGAATTATCGTTATTGCTCAGTAGAACCGCAATCGGGACTTTATGGTTAATAATTTTTAATTGTTCGAAATGTTCATTAGGTATATTATTACAAGCACAATTAAACTTTTTTGAAAATTTTTATTGGTGATTACTAGATTCTGAAAATTGAAAGTAAAACAATATTCACAAAAGTATAAAATTCTCCTTATTTTATCGGATCCAGGGTACGCATCCATGTTCGTAGGGGTAACGGTTGGCTAACTTAAGCAAGAAAATAATGAATGCGAGGTCGCCAAAGGATTCCGGGACATATTGAGGATAATTATGAAAAGGAAACATCGTATTTATATTAGTAGAAACAGTCTTTGAACGAATTGCGAAGCAAGAAGTTTACCCTTTTGTTTAGAATGACTAAGTCGAGTAGGTATGAGATATTATGGTTCACGAGAAAAACGAATAGCTGCGTCCGTGGTTCCGCATGTATTAATTATTGAGTAATGTGATTGAAATGAGAGTTTACTTTAAATTAATATATGATTCGCGTATTTCATTTTCATTATATTGTTTCCGATGTTTGGAATGCTTTACAGTTTTTGTGGTCACGGACGATCGTAATGTTATTTGTTAACTTTAAAAAAAAATACTATAGTGAAAACCGAGGAATTTCTCTTAAATTAGTTTTCTTGCTTGATAAAAAATTTGGTTGTGTGGTGGTTTTTATGAAGAGAGAAAAATGTTGATTTTGAATTTAAAATTATCGATTTGTCATCACAACGAAAAAAACCACGTAATTTCGGATATAGACAATTATCTATTATGTCTGAAAATAGGAGATCTATGACATATAAGAATACAAAGACGTGATCATTTTATTATTACAAAGAGCTCCGATTCATCTTGAATGCACGTATTGTATTGAATCTCTTTAAAAGACAACATTTTCTACTTAAATATCATATTTCTTGTACAAGATTAGTTCTGAAAGTCCTACTATGTACGAGTATAAAATGATTTCTGTTTAATTTTTTAACAAATTAATAAATGTTTATAAAAAAATAATAGTATTTTTTTACTCTTAAAAAAAAGTTCATGGAAATCAAATGTTTTCCAATTAAACGAAATATTATAATAATTCGTTATTTTTGAAAGTGAGGCAAATCTATTCATTTTTCAATCAACACAGTAAGCACTATTAGATTGCTAACTTACGATAAAAAAATGTATCAATACCGATCAATGTCTTAGAATTCATTAACAAAAGTGTATTTGCCCCATTTTCGAAATAAATAGCTCAATTTTCAGTTCAACTTCAAATTATAAATTGTAGATGCATTGTTACAATCAGCCTACAAAGTATTTAGTGGATTCCCGCAAACTCCAACAATTTTAAACTTTTATTCTAATACTTCAAAAACAAGAACAGCGGTCAATGGTCTTGTGTGTAAAAAATACATCAGAGAAGCGCACACTTTGTTTGGACAAATTTAATGTGAGCCATAATCCTGTTGAATTTGGACGTCCTTTTTGGCATCTGTCAATAAACGTATGGTTCAAAACATGAAAGAATTACATTGGGAATGTAAGAACGGTGCCTAAACGGTATTATGTTGGATTCAAATGCAAGAGGTAGAAAGTAAGGAAGTAATTTCGAATCGCCAATGTGAGTCACTAGGTATACGGGGACTACGGTTCTACTGGCGGTAGAACCTCTTATGAGTCCGCACGGGTAGGTACCACCACCCTGCCTATTTCTGCCGTGAAGCAGTAATGCGTTTCGCCTTGAAGGGTGGGGCAGCCGTTGTAACTATACTCATATCTCAAGGTGGGTGGCGACATTTACGTTGTAGATATATATGGGCTCCGGTAACCACTTAACATCAGATAAGCTGTGAGCTTGTCCACCAATATATGCAATAAAAAAAAACATGAAGTGCGGCTGAGGCTGCCTATCCTTCGTCTAGTGCACGTAATGACCGAACTGAATTGAATGCATTATTGTCTTGTGATTCAAACTCCGTACGATGTATCTTGTAATATTATTTCATTATATTAAAAGTAATTTAAATTATCGCCTGTCACTTGCACCGCAGACATGGCACAGCAAAGCTCAGTACAAACAGCGCTTTGAAATGCTTCTACCGATCGTGTTGACTGAGTGTAAAATGATTTTCCTAGCGGTTTTCTTTTGTTGAGGAAAATATTTAAATTTTCATTTTTGAAACTACTTTAGGAATTTATTGACGGTTACTATTTGCATATGTTAAATACTCATATCGTCTGTATTATTAACTTCTTTATGCTGCAACATGTGCTCATGAAAAACCGCTGTTTTCTTTCCCTTTTGATGGTGGGTATGAATGTCCCAGTAAAGTGGTGGTGGCAGGTGGGGTACGTTTCGTGGGGTATGTTTGGAGAGAAATTAGGGATATGTATGATTAGATTTCTTAAACAAACTGATCAAGTGTAAATACATGTATTTGGTTTGGTAATTTTTTCATGTATATTTCTCATATTTTGAGTACATTGTCTATTATCACGAGCAGTTTTAATCGCAACTTCACAGGTTACGAGAAACAACTCGTACTGTTTCAAAGTTTTACAGATTTTTTTTTATTGCTGACATGGGCTTACTGGAAGTAGCCACCACGTCCCTGCCTATTTCTGCCGTGAAGCAGTAATGCGTTCAGTTTGTGGGGAAGGCAACCGTTGTACTCTACAACTGAGACTTAGAACTCAAGTTGGATGGCGGCAATTACTGTAAGCTCGTAGACCCATGTAAGCAATAAAAAGCTAACTTAGTTAGGTAGATCGCCTACCTAACATACCTGTTAAAATGTGGGATTCTCCGTCCAAGTAAAAAAAAAAAGTTTGTTTACCACTTCATTTTAAAATGAATCAGTCTCAATAATTATGACATATTTAAAAAAAAAATTATTTATCTCAGATACTCAGTTTGTGAGCCTAAAATAGAAGGTCAGTGACCTTTACGGAACGTAAATAACGTTAGCACGGTAACGCTCTACCGTATTTAATCTCATCCTTCATCGTATCTCACTCGACGTATATTACTTATCGTATCTCTATATTAATAAGTGTAGCAAAAAGTTTGTATCCTTTTTATGAAAATTGCGAGGACGGAGGAGTGTGAAATTTCCCACAATTATAGAAAATGTAGAGGAGTGCCGAAAACTAATGATTTTTTTATTATTTGCAAAAACATACATTAAATCTATTTAAAAAAATCTACATTTTATTTGTGTGTGCACACACACACACACACACACACACATACACACACGCATATACTCTTTTGTTTATTGTTAAAGTCTGTCTACAACTTGAGAACACATTAATATCGTTTTAAAGTGTAGCCTTAGCGAAATTTGTGATTATAGAAGTATAGTCCTTGACAATAGAACCATAATAATGCTCAAAATTATAATTTAAATTAATTATGGTCGTATTTTGACCATTGAGCGACCACTAGTCTGTTTAAATAAATAAGCAGACAAAATAGTCAAGTACTCTTGTTATCTTTTTCTATTGTTTAGTAGCCATCAGCTTAAGTGTCAACAGTTTCTTTTAAAGAAGAAAAGCCGTTATGTTCAATTTTTCTAACAGAGGAGTTAACCGATTTAGTTTTTTTGTTTATTTTTTATATGGTCAGTTTTTTTAAATCTTAATCACAGATCAAAAGAGAAAATTAATGTAACGCATAAAATGAAACAAAATCATTTATTTGCTCGAATTTCAAATTATTTCATTCATTTCTTTTATTTATTTTAAAGCAGTGCTAATGACATGCTTAAAGTTTTATTTATTTTATTGCTTAGACAAGCTATCACGACTAGTGTTTATTATTTAGGCAGACAGGTCACGACTGGTGTTAACTGGTTATCGAGTGGTACCTAATGAACTTCAACAGCATATCGCCACCATAGAGCATGAGATCTCAGTTTAACAGTATAACGGTTGTCCGGCACTTCGAACTCGAACGCATTACTGTCTCGCGGCAGAAATGACTAGGATGGCAGTATCTTCCCGTGCGTGTTGACAAAACGCTCAGAAAATTATTTTAAATAATAAAAATTCTTAAAAGCTAATAATGTTACGCGCTTAGGTTCGGGATGTACCGAAGTACAAATTAACACTGTACTAGCACTTAAAACACTCACAGAACAATTTAATATCCTTAATTCACTTCTTCCGCTTCGCTTCAGGTGATCCGTTCACTGTTTCGTCTCGAGTAGTTCCAATTACTAATTGCCTTCGTGCCATCTCTGCAACGCTTTTAGAGTCGATACGACATTCCTAGATTTATCGAGAACATTTCTCACAATTCGAGTAGCTTCGATGTGTGTTTCCGCTATCTGGCAATAGATGGCGTTCTCAAGCGGTCTTGATGTTACTATAGTTCCTTTGATATTCGTTTCTGCTATTCCTCGATAGATGGCGTTACTCTTCCCGGCATAACAATAATATCTGATTGGTTAAAAGAACCGATGGGTTGGTGTTATTAAATTGTAACTACACATACATAATTTAGCAAATAATAAGTAAATAAATTTTAGTGTCCTCCGCTGGCTTGCTGGCATAAATTATTATGATCATAAATTAGTGATAGGGGAAGCAAAATCGCGAGTTTTCACTAGTTTCAATTATTACCGCTCTCCTCAAATATTACGGCGCAGATGCTATATCTCCACGCCAATTACAGTATGTATATTTTAGGATGTTCTGTGGGAAATTATCTTAAGAATACGATTAATAATTATAGCATAGCATATGTAATTTAATAAAAAATTGATATTAAGTTTACGTATTCTAAATGACATACCTAAGCATTTTAATACTAAATAAAATTTTTAATTATTATTATAGTACTTAATGAGTGTTCAGGAATGCTAAGTGTCCGTCATGAGGTATTATAAATAGTATAAATAGTATTCCGACTGCGATATGGTTACGCTAATATTGAATATATCGAGAATGTTCACTGTCCATTTCTGTAATAAAGCAATCAGACGCTCTGGTGATTGTAAGGGCTATAATAATTTGAAACTCAATATTTTAAATCTTGCTTCCGTGAGCCAAGATTCTTATTTATATAATTATAATATTAAATATAGGGACAGTTAAGTTTTCCCAAGTTAAACTACACACATGTAAAGAACAGATTTTATAAGCACTGCAAATAAAAGTAAAGACATATTATACAGACATACATCAGAGATAATCGCTAAGGTTCTATGAAAGGGTTTGGAAGAAAGAAAAACTCCACTAAAATCGGTCTAGTTTGAAAATTGTTCGGTCGCAGGAGGTCGTCCGTGTGCAAGAAACGACTTCAAAGGGACAAAGTGGACAAACGATCTCTCACCGAGCGAGGGTCTTGACACTATGGTCCAAATGTAATTGTTTGGAACTTGCACTAAATCATAGGAAGAAATTGAAATCGTTAATAACGCGATTCAGGATTTTTACCCGATTCACTTTTCTATTCGGAGACAGAAACCGCTACACATGAAATCTAGAGGTGAAAAGGTTTAAGCGACATTTCGATTAATACGCGACATTTTTCTTTGTAATTAAAAGCCTGTTTTATTTGGTACTAGTGATAACTAGTGTTATTGTCGTGATATTTTTTCCAAGTTCTAAAATTTAAATGGCCCTCCTGTAAAGTTGCAAAAATGTTGCTCAGGCCTTTCACCCGTCGAAATACTATAAAATCACAAAACCCCAAATTGAGTCTACTATTAAGTTAACTTCAAAAGCGGCCATGAAACCCACCATGATACCAATAAAATGATTCCAGCGAAAGCGGCCTTTTATGTTCGAAAAACAAATACACCTAACATACGGTACTCATAAAACCGACGAGTGTAGAAATCTTGTGACGTTTTATTATATCTGTCAAAGAATATTTTTTAAGGGATTTTATGACCTGGTAACTAAGACCTTTAAGTTATGTCTTATTTTAATTAATATTCTTATTTTTATGAAAAATGATAATAATTATGGAGTGAAATGAAATGAAGATGATTAATTTGAGACATTAATCAACTGGGATGAAATTTAATGAAATGAAATAATTAGAATAAATAATTAGAATAATTAAGTCAATATTGATGTAAAATTTTACAAAATTAGTTTAAATTTTATTTTTTAATTTGCAAAATTGATTTTATTGACATGATTTTTAGTTATTTTGGATTATTATTGTTATCATTCAGATATATTTTATTGGTATTATTTTTAATTTGACATATTTAAATGGAATTGTTATAGCTTTATTACTATTATCATTTTCTAATTTTACTTTTCTACAATAGTTGTTAACTTAGTTAGCTACATGTTAAAGATTTTATAATATGTTTAAAATAATATGTCTCACTCACAACCGCTACCGCCAAATCCGAATACTTTTCCTGCTGGTCTTACTCAATGTGACGAATGTTTACGGTATTTTAAAGGTAATAGGGGTCTAAAAATTCATACAGGTAGAATCCACAAAGCTGAGTCAGTTCCAAATACCCTATGTCCTGGTTCATCGAGGGATAATAGGGTTTCCGTGGTCCCGTTATGGAAGAAACTGAGCCTTTATAAAAACAATTCGCCGGTTGTTAAACGAGTTCCTCGTGGAGCCAGGGTTATGGTGGCCGAGGAACTTAAAAAAAACATTGATCAAGTTTTGCATGACAATAATGTCACAAGTTGGGAAGATCTTTTATCATTTGCATATAGAATTTTGCATGTAGATAAACAGAGCAATAACTCCCATTCACTTACTAAAAAAATTAAGGATAATTGTAAGAATAATTCTAATAAGACTTTGTTGGATGATGGGGTAAATTATGACAAGCAACAGCGTCCATTTAATAAAGTTGCAAAAATTGAGGGGAAAGTGAGTGATGGAGATTTAAAGGGTGCCTCACAACTATTATTTTCATCAGATTCTCTAGCTCCGAATAATGCCGACACTCTTCTGGCGTTGAAGTCGAAACATCCTGCACCTTTAACACCTGTTAATGTGCCGCCACCACAGTCTTCCACAACTTTGCCTCGTGTGTCTCTTGATGACGTTCTCACCACAATTACATCTTTTAAAAACGGTTCAGCAGGCGGACTGGATGGTCTATCTCCGCAGCATTTCAAGGATTTAATCAATGTTTCTGCTGGTGATGTCGGGCGGTCTTTACTTAAAAGTATAGTCTCGCTTGTTAATTTAATGCTGGCGGGAAGTGTACCTGACAGTATCGCTGATATTTTGTATGGAGCGAATTTGTGTGCTTTGATGAAGAAAGATGGCGGTATTAGGCCTATCGCTGTTGGCGGTACACTGCGCCGCATTGTATCCAGGCTTTGCTGCAAAGAGGTTCTGCCGATATTGAGTGGGATGTTCCGGCCGATACAGTTGGGCGTCGGTACAAAGGGCGGCTGTGAAGCTGCGGTACATGCGGCTCGCACCTTTCTTAAGGGGGGTGGTGCCGAAGTATTGGTGAAGGTGGATTTAAAAAATGCATTTAATTGTATCGATAGGAATGCTTTTCTTAAAGAAGTGAAGGAACACATACCATCTATCTACCCTTACCTTTATCAATGCTATGGTAATCCATCTAAGCTGGTTTATAAGGAGAGCCTTGTGGAATCAGCGACGGGTTGTCAACAAGGCGATCCACTCGGTCCGGCGATTTTTAGTTTGGGAATACATCCAGTTTTGAGGGAGCTGAAGTCCAGCCTAAATTTATGGTATCTGGATGACGGAACATTGGGAGGGGACATTTCCACGGTCTTAAAGGATTTAGAATATCTAAAATCTGCTTTGGCCAGTTTGTGTTTAGAGCTCAATTTTGCTAAGTGTGAGCTTTTTATCAATGCCTCTTGTTGTTCCGTACCAGTTTCTGACGTTTTTGCAAAGTTTAATACCGCAGCGCCCAACATAAAAGTTGTTGATGAGAATTCTCTGATGTTGCTGGGTGCTCCCATTTTGGATGGATCGATCGACGCGTATATTGATGAGCAGATTGATAAATTTTCTCAGTGTTCCAACAATTTATTTGAAATTAACTCTCATATGGCTTTGTTCATTATAAGACACTGTCTATTCGTACCTAAATTTACATATGTGTTAAGATGTTCTTTCTTATGGAAACATAATAATAAACTTAATTCTTTGGATGAAGTGATAAAGGGTGTTCTGTGCAAAATAATTAATTGTAATTTGGATGACCTCTCTTGGGAGCAATGTGTCCTGCCAGTACGTTTTGGTGGTATCGGCGTACGTAAAGCATCAGCTGTTGCGTTGCCGGCCTTTCTTGCTTCTGCACACGCCTCCTGTCTCATAGTCGGTAATGTTCTCAACCCTTGTATGGGTTCCGTAGAGATTGTGGGTGTGTCGGAGGCTGGATCGGCCTGGCAGTCTTTGTGTCAGGCGGATTTTCCTACTTTACCGCATTTGCAGCGTCTTTGGGACATTCCGCTTTGTCAACGGATACAGCAACGGTTACTACAATCATATGATAACAGCGTGGACATTGCTCGTTTTCGCGCCGTTACCGAAAAGGAATCAAGTTACTGGCTTCAAGCCTATCCATCGTCCAATACAGGCACGTTGTTGGACAACAACGCTCTCTCGCTAGCTATTGGCTTACGGTTGGGGGCCCATATTAACGTACCACATTTCTGTGTCTGTGGCGAGTACGTCAATGAGCTTGGACATCACGGACTCTCGTGCCAGAAAAGCGCTGGGCGCATTCCAAGACACGCGTCTTTAAATGATATGATAAGAAGGGCGCTCACTACAGTCAATGTTCCGGCTGTCTTGGAACCCATCGGAATTTTGAGGTCAGATGGGAAAAGGCCCGATGGAGTCACGCTGATTCCATGGTCAGTTGGTAGGTGCCTGGTATGGGATGCTACTTGTGTGGATACTGTGGCTCCCTGTCATTTAGATGGTACTTCGTCCCGCCCCGGTTCAGCTGCAGCTTCAGCAGAAATTACAAAAAAGCGGAAGTATTCGGGTTTGGGGTCTTCTTATTCTTTTTTGCCTTTCGCGGTTGAGACGATGGGCCCTTGGGGCCCTGAAGCAAAAAAATTTTTAACAGAAATCTCCAAACGCTTGAAGGAGGTTACACATGATGCTAAGGCTGGCTGGTACTTTGCACAGAGAGTGAGTCTGGCTGTCCAACGAGGCAACGTAGCCAGTATCTTGGGGACTGTGCCTCCTTCAAGCGCGTTGGAAGATCTGTTCTACTGTGTGGGTTGAGTTATGTTAAGTTATTTTGATTTGACTTTTTGTTAATAAAAAATAAATTTATAATAAAAAATGAAATGAAATAAGATGATTTTTTTTTATTATTATTAAATTCTTTATTTCAGATAACAATCCATATAAACATATATTAAATATATGTATGTGTATAATAAAAATCTTACATTTATTTCCGTTATCTGGTACTTGTAACACAAGTTCTTTACGAACTTAGCACTGGACCAATTAACGTGCCGTGATTGTTAGTAAATATTTATAAATGTTAGTAACAGTTATTTCTTAAAACTAAGTTAGTAAGGACACAGTAATAAAAGAAAACAACAACATACATACTACATACGATTCCAATAGCGGCATTACGAGAAAATTTTGTGGACCTCTCTGCAATGATTCAGAAAAGGTCCATCTAACCTAGAAAATATTATGGCCAGGATATGGGATGAAATAAAATTTTAGTAAAATGGTGGTCATTTATTGAGGTTTTTTCAGTGGACTTTTTGGAGGATCCCGAGAAGTTACGTCCAGCGGCTTTGTTTCATTTTCCCACATTTGTGCACTTTCACAGATATTAAACAGTCTATAAACCACCACTATTACCCATTTAAACCTGAAGAAACACTAAATAGACAAAATAAAACAAATCACACAACTTCACTCCTCGCGTTCCCACCAAAAAGTATGTTAAAGAATATAAATCTACAAGTCTGTTCACTCTTTACAACCGTTACCTTGTCTACATAATCAAAATAGTTATAAAGTGTAACAGAAGGATCTTAACGCTTATATGATAGACGTTTGATAATAATTCTAAGAAGTGTTTAGATAAACGTGGTTCTGTATCATAACATTATCTATAGAACCCAATTTTTTAGAGCTAGAAATGATAAATAAATTAAATTAATTTTTCCATAATATAGTGCAACCCTGAAGACGAGATTTATATTGTAAATGATACAATGACAATAAAAATGTGAGATTAAACCGCAAAAGTATTTTTAAATATGTCAACGAAACACTTTACTGGTGGTAGGACCTCTTGTGACTCCGCGCGGGTAGGTACCACCACCCTGCCTATTTCTGCCGTGAAGCAGTAATGCGTTTCGGTCTGAAGGGTAGGGCAGCCGTTGTAACTATACTGAGATCTTAGAACTTATATCTCAAGGTGGGTGGCGCTTTCACGTTGTAGATGTCTATGGGGTCCAGTAACCACTTAACACCAGGTGGGCTGTGAGGTCGTCCATCCATCTAAACAATAAAAAAAACCCACGAAAACCGAAGAAAATACTACACTCTTATGCATTTCCATAGTTTCGTAATATCTTGTCTATTGCTATATATGTTGTCTACTCCTATATACATGAGGATGTGAAAAGGCAAGCGACCTGAGGACAGAATATGTTGACCAATTTCACAATTTATTTGTTTCATCTCACTCTTTTAGGACACCTAATTGGAATTTATTTGCTGCGAAGACATTTAAGATGTTTTTACTACCCTATAACGTAGCAAAGATAAGACGAACCTGGTGGTATACCTATAGGTAATAGTCGTGTTTTCTGTTGTACTTAAGGAATACGAGAGACACAGTACAGCTGCTATTTGCTAATGAGTTTAAAAATATAGCAAAGTGACTCCACTTTCATTCGAAAAATATCCATCGCCAACTGCTTGTTATTCCTCTTCTCCGCCTAAATGGAAAATATTTATTCATACTAAGAGAAGGATTTTCAAATGAGATTCATACCAAATTCTCATCATTTTTAGCATTCTACGAATTTACTACAGAGCTGCGGGATCTATCGTGATCCAGATCGCAGTACTCGGGATTTGTAACTCTGTTACTGGTGGTAGGACCTCATGTGAGTCCGCACGGGTAGGTACCACCACCCCGCCTATTTCCGCCGTGAAGCAGTAATGCGTTTCGGTTTGAAGGGTAGGGCAGCCGTTGTAACTATACTGAGACCTTAAAACTTATATCAAGGTGGGTGGTGCGTTTACGTTGTAGATGTCTATGGGCTCTAGTAACCACTTAACACCAGGTGGGCTGTGAGAGTGTCCACCCACATAAGCAACAAAAAAATAAAAAAAAGCTGTTCAAATAATTTTCCTCTGATGATACGTCAGATGAAAGCACGCTCTGTCTTTAATATAATCATAACATAATATGTACAATAAAAAAAAAATCACGTATTATTTTTGAAATGAAAGACAGATCAGCTCATGTACTCATAAATTCTAAATGCTAACAGGAGTAAGTCATAATCCCCACGCGAATGTCGCTATTTAACCTGCGTTAGTATAACGACCGTCATTTCCTTGAAACCTCGTTCTGTGATATCGCTCTATCACATGTAGGTCATTGATAAAAAAAGCTCAGTACATATTTCCATATACTAGTGGTCCCCCAGTAGTCGAAATTCGCCTATAAATAATTGAAATTATAAGTTCGTATACTGTTATGATTCTAATGTCAAAGATACTTTTATAATCAGAGATTTCACCAAGACTACTACACTTTAGACAAATATTAATAAAGACAATATTAATAACAAAACAATATTAATCTAATCTCAATTTGACCACAGACTTTAAACAATAAGAAAAGTTTGACAATAAACAAATAGTGTTCATGCATGTGTGTGTCAAATACATGGTAGTGTGTGTAATGTTTTTTTATTGATGTATTTTTTATGCATTATTAAAACAATACTAATAAGACAAGAATATTAACATTCTGCACTCCTTCTCTATATCTATATGTGTGAGAAATTTCATACTCCTCCATCCGCGCAATTTTCGTAAAAAGGGACACTAAGTATTTGCTTCACATATTAATATATACTTATAGATTAGCATACGGAGCTAAGTGTATCGTTTTAACATCCAGAACCCCAATTAGAAAATAAAGAAACTAAAGACACGAATATCCGAATAAAAGCTACATTTCCCTCACAAAGTAAATCCGTCCTTTGCCATCAACAATTATATAAAGTGCATTTCTTTGAAAAAGGCAACGTACTTAAGTCTATTTATATCCTGTTTATAAAGTTAACAAGTTGAATTGACGAGTCCACCTGGACTTCGTGAAAAATGATACAGACTCGACGGGGGTCAACGAACCGAAGCGACGTCACACAGCTGTAAACAAACGTAGGCACATAAAATTGAAAGCGTTTTAGAGGGCGCGCAGTTATACTCCTCGCTTAGTTATTACATGACACAGCATCATCTATATATATAAAAATGAATTGCTGTTCATTAGTGTTGCTAAAATTCGAGAACGGCTTGACCGATTTGGCTAATTATGGTGTTCAATTATTTGTGAAAGTCCAGAGAAGGTTTAAAAGGTAGTTAATAAATATGAAAATGCTCAGAATTAAATAAAAATAACAATTATTTTTTTCCTCTAATGTGTCCCCCGTCGGACGAATTCCTTTTGTTTGTTTTAAGTTTATTTTATACAAAAGTTTAGGTCTTTTATTTACCGATTGAGGCACTACGAAGTCTGCCAGGTCAGCTAGTTTAAAATAAATTTATATAGTCGCTGTTGACCTTTGGGAGGTAACGACAAATGGAAGATTTTCCACCGAGCGGGTATTGCTCGGTAGACCGACTGTCTAAATGTCGTTGGAGCTTATAATTTTTAAGCTAATCATGAAAATGTCGTTAGCGAGATTCAAGCATCTATCAAATATCTTGTGTTCTATGATGGCTACCACCACAGACTTAGTTTATTTTGGGTACATTTTTTAGGTGTTGAGTGGTTACCGGAGCCCATAGACATCAACAACACTAAAACTGCAACCTTAAGAAGTCGTCGTGGCCTAAGGATAAGATGTCCGGTGCATTCGTATCTAGCGATGCAACGGTGTTCGAATCCCGCAGGCGGGTACCAATTTTTCTAATGAAATACGTACTCAACAAATGTTCACGATTGACTTCCACGATGAAGGAATAACATCGTGTAATAAAAATCAAACCCGCAATGATAATTTGCGTAATTACTGGTGGTAGGACCTCTTATGAGCCCGCACGGGTAGGTACCACCACCCCGCCTATTTCTGCCGTGAAGCAGTAATGCGTTTTAGTTTGAAGGGTGGGGCCGCCATTCTAACTATACTGAGAACTTATATCTCAAAGTGGGTGGCGCATTTACGTTGTAGATGTCTATGGGCTCCTGTAACCTGTTAACACCAGGTGCGCTGTCAGCTCGTCTACCTATCTATACCTCGTCTACCTAGCAATAAAAAAAATAAAAACTATCTTGAGACATGAATTCTGAGTCTCAGTGTTGATACTACAACGATTTCCCCACCATTCGGTCTACAGGATCGGGTATATGTATGTCGTCCGCTACCAATGCACCGGGCGTCTTATCCTAAAGACCACGACGACTTCGCACATTAAAAAATATGAATTTTGCTTTCGTATGTGTCATTAAAATCAGACATGACTTAAAGCGAATATTGCAATATTACCGACAGTACTTTTAATTTTATTATCATTACTAAATCAGTGAGTTTTGTAGCTGCAAGTCAATTAAGCATGTTCATCACGCACCTATCAGAATTCAGCCTCTATAATTATTATCAATTATCAGTAAATGGACTATCAATTTATGATTTAACAGTTTGTCATTAAAAGGCTCGAGGTGTCTTGCAAGTGAATGCACATCCTTATCTGCTGTTTTTTTTTGTAAGCCACTTGTTCGAATTTGGAATTTTGAAATCTACAAAAAAAAGATCTTACGTCATGGGTTCAACAGTAATCATTTGAACACAATCAGATAATAAGCTCACTAGTCTATCCTGGACAGTAATCATTTAACGCATTTGATAACTTCCGAAGTATTTCGCAAGTCGCGAACTATGACGTCCACTCATAAATAGCTGAAGAGGTGAACGACCGCGCTGTGACGTCAGCGATTGTTTGTAGCCGAATGACAAGTGGTAATTGTCTGTCAGTCAAGATTAAAAGATCTTTGCTTATCTTTCGGGCTTGAGAATATAAAGACGGATTTAAGGAAATGTAAGCTCCGATGACTTTTGCTTTGGATGGAAATTTCGTGGGGATTGCATTTCATTTGACATCTATATATTAATGCGTGAGGCAAAAACTTTGTACCCCTTTTTACGAAAATTACACGGACGGGGAAGTATGAAATTTCCCACACTTATATATTATAATATAGAGAAGAAGTGCAGAATGCTAATATTTTTTTAAATTATGCATTAAAAATAAAATATATCAATAAAAATAAACATTACACACACTACCATGTATTTAACACACACACGCATGCATACTATTTGTTTATTGTCAAACTTTTCTTATTGTCCGTGATCAAATTGAGAATAGATTAAATATTGTTTGTCTTTATTAAAGTTTGTTTAAAGTGTAGTCTTTGCGAAATCTGTGATTATAGAAGTATAATAAATAGTCTTTGACAATAGTGTTCGACTTTCCGAGGGATGATTATGAAAATAAACTTGGATTAGAAAAACTTGTATATTAAAGTAAAAAATCAATAATCTAGGATACAGTGTCACTTATGACAAGGGTATCATGACAACGGATTTGCGTATTACAGCGCTCTCTAGTGACGGTTTTAGGAGTTGGAAAAAACAGGGTGAACATTCCGCCCACCATGAACTACAAAAGTTCATAGCCAACAATGAGGCCATCAAATTTTACATGTACAATTAACATCTCCATGAAACCGTAACATCTTAACCTAATAGTAATCAATAAAGAACTGCTCAACATGAACTAAATATAAATTACACATTAAAGAAACCATAATAACGACAAAGTTCAGTCAAGGGTTGCTTTTAAACAGTTCGTACTTACTTACAACTAAACAATAACAAAATACTTAATAGCTGATGCATCCAAAGATACATTTAAGTTACATACATTGCATGAAATATCTACAGTTATTCAGGTAAGTAATGTTAAAAAGCGATAGGCAAAATGCAAAGTTTGGAGACTGGTCTTACAATTTTAGATTTCTTACATTTGATAGTACCCTTGTGACATTATCTGGAAGTCAGTATGCTCTGGTACGACCTTGACCATTCGATACATCTTAACTATGTCCGCTGCGAAACATATAGGATAAGTACGCCATTTCATAATTATGTGTCGTAACTCTGGTTGAAGCCTTGGACCTACCAATAAATCATTGTTCAATGACTTGCCGCTGGTACCCTTACACGAAGCGTCGAAAACAACGCCGACCTTCGTTGTACTTTTGTCCTCGCGAACAACCAACTGCATGATGAGGTAGATAAACGCATCCTGGCTTAGCAGCTTCTTGTTTGTCATTAATTACTTCTATATGATTCATAGCCAGGTGGCTACATTTATTACCTTGGATTATTCTTGCTTCAAGAATGGATTATTTTCAAGTTTCTTCTTGAGCAAGTGGATTGTTGTCGCGAAAAGGAAGACCTACAACATAACGACCCAAACTGTCCCTAGTTGTAGTGGATTCAAAGTATCTTTCACAGGATTCTTCTTCCTTGGATAAAAGTGGATGATGCTAGTCAGTTTCAATCTCCCAGAACTGACGCAGCAAATCATTGATTGAGTTGTCATGGGTATGTGCGCTAATAATGTAAGGAGTATCCCCACTAACTTAAACTCGTCCCGACAGGATCCATCCCAGCTGTGTATTTTGAGCTGTCAAGGTTCCAGGTGGATTTCTCAATATGCCTTCTGACAAAACCTGACCATACACATCAGCGCCCAGTAGAAGATCTATATTGCTTGGTGTACCATATCCTGGATCAGCCATCTGCAATTGCAACAATACCGGCCAATCCTGAAATTGAATTTGCTGTGAAGGAAGAGTGGATGTTAGGCAGTTTAAAACATAGGCTTGAACGGGATAGCTAAAAGAGTTATATGTGGACTGTACTTTAAATTGAACCATATGTTTTACTGAAATACTAGATTTTTCTCCTCCTAAACCAGATATGGTACTTAGAACTGGCAACCTTCAAAGCTGCAAAAGTTGAACTGCGTGTTCACTAATAAACGAGGCTTGAGAGCCCTGATCCAACAATGCCCTAAGTGTGTGATACATACCCTTGTTGGATACATAAACTAATGCGCTAGCTAACATTACTTGACTACTTGATCTCATTTCACTGTTAGAAAAATGGCTGACAACACGCTCCACGTGATCCGCTGCCTGCGGTTCTTGTGCTGGCTCCCGCTGTTGATTAGTGGGCTGACTAGGACCCGCCAGGGTCGGATTGTGAGTGCCGCCTTCCTGATGCAGCAGCGAGTGATGACGTTGGCCACAGCACCGACAAGCCGTGCGTCGTTTGCACTGTGTTACCGAATGGTTAGCTCCGAAGCAATTGAAACACAGTTTTCTCTTCTGGATGAAGTCCCGGCGATTCCCGATGGCTTCTTGTACAAATTTCTTGCATTGATAAAGCAAGTGATGTCCCGAACAGAATGGGCAGGATACAGACGTCGTCACGCTGAACACCTTCGGTTTATCCGCTGCATCTTTGCCTCTAAACTCTCTTCTTTGGTTTGGTTCTAAAAACTCGAGTGCTCGATATCTTGATTCCAGGAATGATTGGAACTCGCTTAGTGTAGGCAATCGATCAGCCTGTTCGCTTAGTTTTTGTTCCCATTGTTTCTGGGATTCATTATCCAATTTTATTGTGATGAGATATATAATCAGGATGTCCCATGTCGATACAGGTATACCAAGGTTAGATAAAGCGTGCAAGCAATCATTTGTCGTATCGAGTATTTGTTTAACACCGTTGGATGACTCTGAAGATAAAGCCCTTTGGCCCACCAGCCTGGCCAGAATGCTGTTCGCGATGTAACGTTTGTTATTGTACCTTTTGTTTAATAGCTATATTCGTTATTTTCGCATCCCAATATAACATTCTGGTGATTTTCTTCAAACTAACCAGTGTTGTTCCAATAATTGCAATCTCGTTTCGATATATTCCCTTGTTATTCTAGACGCAGGTGACTTTTTGAAATTAATCTTTGCCTTAAATATCTTATTTTGAATATCGGTTTTTTAATATAACTGTCCGGGCCCATTCTTCACATTCACTAGTACTTAGCAACGAAATAGTTTTGTGTTAATTACGGTTTGTAACATTCTTTGCACTTAAAATTGTTGTTTATCATTAGTTGTTTTCTTATCTGGCTCGTATTGGACCATGTTCGACTTTCCGAGGGATGATTATGAAAATAAACTTGGATTAGAAAAACTTGTATATTAAAGTAAAAAATCAATAATCTAGGATACAGTGTCACTTATGACAAGGGTATCATGACAACGGATTTGCGTATTACAGCGCTCTCTAGTGACGGTTTTAGGAGTTGGAAAAAACAGGGTGAACAAATAGAACCCTAATAATATTCAAACTCATGATTTCAATTAATTACAGTCGATTTTCGACTACTGCGTGGACCCGCTAGTTAGCTAGTTTTAATAATATCTTAGTGTTGTGTGCAATTGGTTTTTGTGAGATCGACAGCTTACCTTATTCAAAACCATTTGATATGGATTTAAGATCGTTTTCTGTAGTAAGGTGAAGATTTTTATTGTTTACAATAAAGACAAGATGTAGAACAAGTAGTATGCAAGAACATCCTACCAACTTCAACTATGAAACATTCTTAATATTCTGTCTGATGGGTAGGGCGGTCGTCAGAGCTTCAGATCAACCTCAAGTCTTAAGACGGCTCATACGAGCGTAAAATTTAACAATATTTTGTTCCCCAGTAAATTTTCTAAAGCTCTGAATATATCAAGTAGAGTTCATTCTAGCTTCAGCGTACGTGGGAAAAAAACCTCTGAAAGTGCTCTGGAATATAAAACGAAGCTTAAATTTTATTGAATGCAGTTAGGATTTCCGATAGCTTGATCATACAAATTTTTCTATCAAAACTCTATTTAAATTCAACTAAAACCCTTCGTCTGCAGTATTTTCACTTAAGCGTTCAAATATTTGAGGTTTCAATTCATAAAGTTTTATCAGATTTTTCTTTTAATTCTTAAAAATACATTGATAGTTTTGATTCAGGATCAAAAAAAATGAACAATTGAATTTTTATAGTTCAAGGAAAATTTAAGAAAAATCTGTTTCTTTGTGATTTGTTTCGATCGAGTATATGATAAATTTTATTTTCTTAAATATTTAATTATTATCCAGGCATCCAAGCATACGGTCCACCTAATGGTAAGTGGTGACCGTCGCTCATGGACGTCAGCAATGGCAGGGCAAAGCCAATCCGCAGCCTACCGCTTAATACTCTCCACAAGCCTCGTTATACAATAAACTAATTTTAGTCTTTTTTAGTTTCTCATTTTAGCAACTTCATGTTTTTTTTTATTGCTAGATGAGTGGACGAGCTCGCAGCCCACCTGGTGTTAAGTGGTTACTGGAGCCCATAGACATTTACGACGTAAATGCGCCACCCACCTCGAGATATAAGTTCTAAGCTCTCAAGTATAGTATAGTTTCGTGAAACCCATATTATCTGGAAACGACATGTCGCCACCTCAGTTTCGTCACGTGCGACTGTTGGCCTCGTGTATCAGTGTTCATTTTCCATTGCGTGCAGTGTGAGATCTGATTTTTTCTCTCTTTCTTGCGGCAATAGTTTTTAGCACAATTGCAATGGTCATTTTCAGTACTCTATGTACATGAACACTAAGGACTATCTGATTCATTGCAATCAATTTATGACTGAATGCAAGTCGCATGTAACTATACTGAGACCTTAGAGCTCATATGTCATGGTGGGTGGCGGTATTTACTTTGTAGACGTCTATTGGCTCCGGTAACCACTTAACACCAGGTTGGCTGAGAGTCTGTCCACCCAACAATGCAATAAAAAAAGCATTATTTTGATTACTACGCCCAATAACTTTACATAGTTTTAACCAAACGTAGAAGCGATGACGGTTAGTGGATATGCCGGTTTTTGTTCATACTTTTGATTTGTCCACTAAGTTAATGAAAATTGCCTGACAATTGAATTTTTTTATTTTATTTTACTTATTTAACTAGGTATTTATTTATAGACGTTTTCTAATAGACATACAACAAACTAGCAAAGTAGCTTCCTCGCTAAGAACCTACAGGAAATTCACTTCACACACACACTTCACACATTCAGTTCTTAAAATTATGTAAATTATATTTTCGCACGTGCAGAATCAAAGCGTGACCAAAGGTCCGTGTGCCGCTCTATTGTAAAGGTCTCGATTAATTGATTAATTAAAACTTTTGTTAAAGCGCTTATAACGCTTTTAAATTAATCGTAGGTCGGGCCACTCAAAGGTCCCTTTGTTCTTGACCGGAAAACTCTCTTCAGATTGAGTTCATCGAACTTTGACCAAATTTAATTCAAATCAATTAGTGATCAGCTGAACTTAGTTTCATAAAATCGCTTCTATCACAAGTATGATGGTCATTAGTGAGGTCGATTCCCTATACGGGTATTAATATGATAGTTTTCCTAGTTATTTCCTCCGTTATTTCCGTGTAACATTGTGTGTTGTATTGCATTCAAATATTTTAATGCACTTTGGTTTAAGGATAAACCTTGTTCTTTCATGGTTTTCTACCAAAATTATATCAATTTTTTCTCAGAAACAAGAGATCGTGTTAATATTTGTCATTACCCAGTGTCCGACTATCCTGAGAGGGATGGACGAACTCACAGCTCACTTAGTGTTAAGTGGTTACTGGAGGCCATAGCTATTTACAACGTAAATGCGCCACCCACATTGAGATTAAGTTCTAAAGTCTCAAGTATAGTTACAACGGCTGCCCTACCCTTCAAGCTAAAACTTATTACTGTTTCACGGCAGAAATAGGCGGGGTGGTGGTACTTACCCGTGCGGACTTACAAGAGATCCTACAACCAGTATTAATATTTTTTTTAATATCTTATTTTGGTGTGCTACTAATCCAGAGAGAATAATTGAAGAAAGTAATTTATTTAATATAAGTAAATTCTTTGACCAGTTTCATTAATTCGTGATAAAATTTTATATAATTATTAATAGTATAACACCTATCTCAGAATCGAACCACGGCTTGGTTTCTTTATTACAACTGTACTATAGGGATTTTTTTAAATATTTTGTAGACAGAAAGGTCTAAGCAGAATTTCTGTACGATAAAGCCAGTAAGCCAAACCGCACATAATAAATTACTAGTGGGTCACAGTCCTACCCACACACGCTCGTGAACTTAATACTTTTGGGACACTTCCTAATAATATCATAGCTCGATGCCCAAATATTTTGTCAAGCGTTTCACTCTTATGTACGTTCGTATTTAGAGGGCTAGTTAGAGCTGCCAGCGAAACGATCTTTTTCAGATCAATCTTTCCACATCTTTGATGAATATAATGAAATATTTTAATTTGCCTTGTTTTGATATTATATTTATTTTATTTTATTACATTACTAGCGACCCGCCCTCGCTTCGCTTCGGAAACTGTAATTATTGATATCTCCACTATTTAATGGGTGTTATTAAACATATAAACCTTCCTCTTCAATCACTATATTTATTAAAAAAAAAACATCATAATCCGTTGCGTAGTTTTAAAGATTTAAGCATACATAGGGACAGAGAAAGCGACTTTGTTGTATACTATGTAATGATGTTACAATTTAGTATTTACACATTATGGTCCTGTCAAGCGGATGTAATGGTTCCAGAAACCGGGTCGGTTCCAGGTAACGAAAAGATAATATTTTTTTAACAGCTACTCATAACAAAATTTGTTTTTTTTTTGTTTAACTGTTAATAATTTTGGAGCTATGTTGTTATTCTATTCTCTAAATGGATACATTTATTGAATTTTTGGAACGAAGTTCCTTATGGGACGATGAGGAGGGGTACCCTAACCAGGAAAAAAAGTCCGTAACGTAAGATTTTTATTATTAAAATATGTATAGTCTTAGTATGATGGCTATACAGTGTCTAATGTATAGTATACGTGATGACGGTTATTATTATTGTTCATATAAATAGCCGTTTCTTTGTATATTATTATTATATATATTTTACAAATCATTGTCAATAAAATAAAGTTGATAAATTCGTAAAGTAGTTTTTTTTGGTTTTTATCAATAAAAAAATCATAATAAAAATGTATACCCGAATAATTATTTTCTTTATACCTCGAATAGAACTTAAAATTAATATTTTTATAATAAGGTACTTCGTTCCTATCCGGTGTCCGACGACACCACACATCATTTTTTATTTGATTGACTGTAATCATCATTGTGTGATTAATTATTTTTTAATTGAGATCATGTTCGTAATGTGTGGACGAACTTATCTATTTTTAAGTTGTTGCTGTAACGCATCTTGAGACATGAGGTCGAATCTCAATTTTATTATATTTATATTCAAATATTTTATTGTTAAGATTCAATAATGTACTTTAAATTAAAATAATATAATTTGCTTATACTTTAAATAGCATCTGACTCTTTTAATGCAATTAATATAAGATTTGGGAGAAGGTACCCGAGGGTCGCCTTGTCCTTAATCCTTTGACATGTAAAATGTTCAGCTTTGAATGCTGACTTAGATTAATCCTGTTCAGAGCGGTCCTACAAAATTTACTGTCCTAGTTTTTTGAATAAAATCAAATTGAAACTCCTCGCAGCTTTGTCAACTTTGTTGGTTGTATCTTATGGCCAGGTGTCGACAATAATAGTGATCACTATAACTCAAATCTTAGCCAGTGTACTTAACAGTGAAATTTTAAAATTATCTCAGCGACAATTACTGGAAAGTTGAACGAACCCTAACTATGTAGAATGACTGAGACGTAGTTTATCTCCCGGGTCTAATAGGCAGTAAATTCTCTCGTACATATGTATATGTGAAAAATAAAATATGTTTCCTGTACCTCCTTGTAAATATCTTACGTCTTCATTTGGTAACATAATGAGACCAACTCCATAAGTTTTCTACCCTGGCTAATTCTGCCATGAAACAGTCATAGCACAGCCTTTTTTTTATTGCTTAGATGGGTGGACGAGCTCACAGCCCACCTGGTGTTAAGTGGTTACTGGAGCCCATAGACATCCACAACGTAAATGCGCTATCCACCTTGAGATATAAGTTCTAAGATCTCGAGTATAGATATCTGGTCACGTGTATCAGCAAATGCGGGAAGCACGGAGAACTTTTAAAGACAAAGTAAAGTGGTGCAAAAAGAACCAGACTCAAATTAAAATGGATATACTTGCTACACAACATTCAGCGAAAGATTTTTCGAAATTTTGGAAGAAAACAAATAAGTTGAATCCGAAGCCGAGTGTCCCAGGGAGCGTTGAGGGTATAAGCGACTCTGGTCAGATTGTCAATGCATTTAGGGAAAATTTTAGAGTGAAGTCTCCATTGGTAACAGCGAATGCTGGTGCGAGTGATATTCGGCTTGGGGAACCAATTACACGAATCACGGCGAAACAGGTTGCACGGGTGGTGAGAGACATGAAGCGAGGAAAATCGCCTGGTCATGACTCATTGAGTATTGAGCATCTACAATACGCAGGTGTTCACTTGCCCAGAGTGCTTGCCATGTTGTTCACTTTCTGTGTAGGCCATTCATATTTGCCTAAAGCGATGATGAAGACCGTAGTTGTTCCGATAGTTAAGAATAAAACCGGGGATGTATCCAGTTTAGGTAACTACAGACCTATATCACTCGCAACAGTCATCGCTAAGATACTGGATGGTATAATTGATATTCAGTTACGAAGACACGTAAAGCTGCATGATGCCCAGTTCGGCTTTCGACCTGGACTCTCGACTGAAACGGCTATACTGAATCTCAAGCATACCGTCCAGTACTACACAGACAGAGGCACTCCTGTATACGCCTGTTTTTTAGACTTATCCAAAGCGTTTGATCTGGTGGCGTATGACAGGTTGTGGCATAAGTTGTCGAATGATACAGACTTGCCTCATGAGTTTGTTTCTCTCTTGAAATACTGGTATGGTAATCAGAGCAACTTTGTGAAGTGGTCGGGGTCGCAGTCGGATATGTATAGGCTGGATTGTGGGGTAAGACAGGGTGGCTTGTCATCGCCAAGCCTTTTTAACCTATACATTGACCGCCTGATTCGTGGGCTCAGCAATTCCAATGTCGGATGTTCCATTGATGGTGTGTGTGTTAATAATATCAGTTATGCAGACGACATGGTGTTGCTGAGCCCATCGATCAAGGCTCTCAGAAAGCTGATTAGGATATGCGAGCGTTATGCGGAGGAACATGGGCTCAGATATAATGCCGTTAAAAGCGAACTGATGGTATTTAAATCAGGCAGAAAAACCTACGAAACTGTCCCATCAGTCATACTCAACGGCAGTGTCCTTAAACAAGTATCGCAATTCAAGTATCTGGGTCACTGGGTCACTGAGACGCTTGCAGACGATGTAGACATGGACAGGGAGCGCAGGCCGTTGTCAATCAGGGGTAATATGCTGGCCCGTAGGTTCGCGCGGTGTACTGCAGAGGTGAAAGCTACTCTTTTCAGAGCATACTGCCAGTCTTTCTACACGTGCAGTCTATGGGTTAAGTATACCAAAAAATCCTACAACTACCTGCGTGTCCAGTATAATAACGCTTTCAGAGCGCTGATGTGGCTGCCGCGTCACTGCGGCGCGTCGGGGATGTTTGCGGATGCGCGAATAGATAGCTTCGCAGCAATCATTCGTAAGCGAATTGCTTCCCTAATTCGCCGTGTGCGGGTCAGTCGCAACCGCTACCTACGGCTGTTCGCCTCACGGATGGATCTGGACTGCCCAATAATGCAACACTGAACACGTGTGCATTTTGAGCACTCTGGATCCAAACCAGCCTTTAGGTTAAGGTAGTTTTCATGTTAATTTAGAGTTTTTGTTTTATTATTATTATTATTTGATTTTTTGTTTTTATTATTATTATTATTGTTTTTGTTTTTGTCCGAGATTAGTTATTATTTTTATTTAATTTTAGTATAAATGAAATGTTAATGCAATGTAATGAAGACGTGTAATATGAATGCAAAATCTGAAGTAAATTAAATAAATAAATAGTTACAACGGCGGCCCCGCCCTTCAGACCAAAACGCATTACTACTTCACGGCAGAAATAGGCAGGGTGGTGATACCCACCCGCGTGGACTCACAAGAGGTCCTACAACCAGTAATTACGCAAATTATAATTTTGCGGGTTTGATTTTTATTTCACGATGTTATTCCTTCACCGTGGAAGTCAATCGTGAACGTTTGTTGAGTATGTCGGCGTTAAGCCAGGATTTACACACATAACTTCTTTTACAATGAAAATACAATACAATTCTATAAAACTTTAACATTACTTGTTTACAACAAAAAGCCACGCCTGAGTCATTCAGTGGTTTTTACACAATTAGCCATTTTGTGTTGGTTATAGCAACTACAACTTCTTTTATACAAACAAATGTAATTACTGCGAAACAATTCACAAAACATAGCTTAATATTCAAAATACATATTTTAGTGATTTTACATGACTCACATTTAATTTAATTTACATGAATTACTTTTAAGTAATATTAACTAACATTGTTATTATCCAGCCTAATAATAGATGGCGCCAACAACATCATTGCATAACAATTACAATACTTAATAATTATAATATAAATTATTATTAATATTTATGCTTTATTCATATTTAATAATTTATACAGTCATTTGTGTTTTTAAACAATAATATAAACATTAACCATATTCTGAACATTTTCACATCAAAACAGTGTCTGCTAATTATTAAATATGGTAGAATAACAGTTTTGTTGCTAATAATAAATAAATATTAACATATAATAAACTAAACTATATATTATTATGTTAATTATTGCCAACAGTGGCGTTTGCGCCCATACGGCCATACTGATTCCAGCGCGTCCCTTGCGCTGTTTTAGCATTTCACATAACAGTAAACAAGGCATATCCCCTACTGGGATCTACCCAACACACAAAGCACCATTCACCCTTACGAGATCTAGCTAACACACAAGAGGATTACCCAACGGGATTTACCAAACACACAAAGCATCACTCATACAGGTCTAGTTAACTCGCAAGCCATCACCCTTACAGTATCTAGCCAACTTACCAGGCATCACCCTTACGGGATCTAGCCAACACACTCGGCATCACCCATTCGGGATCTAGCCAACTCACAAGGCATCACCCATTTGGGATCTAGCCAACCCACAAGGCATCACCCTCTCGGGATCTAGCCAACCCAAAAGGCATCACCCATTCGGGATCTAGCCAACTCATAAGGCATCACCCATTCGGGATCTAGCCAACTCATAAGGCATCACCCATACGGGATCTAGCCAACTCATAAGGCATCACCCGTACGGGATCTAGCCAACTCATAAGGCATCACCCATACGGGATCTAGCCAACAAGACCAGGTTTAAGGATTCGCATGGTGGCCCGCCAGCGTTTTAGGAAGGATAATTGGATAGGAAAATAAAAGTAGATACCATAACAAATTATAAATCATTTTACAGCAGAACAAATCTCTCTGCCCATACGGTCAATTTGTCAGTTATCAGAATCCTCTGACATTAAGAGGATAGATTTACCTATATCAAACCGTTACCATTACCAAACCTTTACCTTTACCAAAACACATTAGATGACAGAGACCGCTCGTCCATCCATTTTTTACCAGCTGATTCAACTTCCCCTAATTCATCATTCAGCGGACCATTTTCAATTTGCTTTATTTTAATGACTGGTAGGGAACATCATCCTTCTAATGCCTCTGCATTTTTGTTTTATTGTTGTGCTGCAGATTTTAATCAACTGTAATTCTTAAAGCTGCCTGTCAGATCTTATTAATTGATATTTTACAAACATGTGACATTTATGACCCATCAATAGTTCAGCATGCCTGTTGACCATGCTCGCTCTCTTTGCAATAATGTGGTACTGAATTTCATATTGTTCACAAGTTTTTGAAACTCCTGAATTATCTTTTATCTTGGTGAATTTTTAAAAGTGACAGGTTTCCAAAAATGGAACTAAGATTTTAAAAACAGAAATCACATAGAGATCTGTGCCATACTTTTTCTTGACTAATAATAAAGCAGCACCCCCACTAGAAACCTAGGGTGCAGAGAGTTAATCACTCATCCAAAAATAAATAATTATGAAAGGAAAAGTAATAATATGGAGCTGCTGAACAGGGATGAGCTGTCTCTTATTATGGCATATTATTAAAAGTTTATTTTTATTTTTATTGTAATATGCTTGAACTCCTCACAATAAACAGGAGACATACAGTATGTACAGCGTTGTACTATCCTATCCAAATTAATTATTTCAAATCCAACTTTTATCTGCCTGATCACCATCTATGAGACATGATTTGCAAAAGTTACATGATGATTGAATAATGACTCCAAACTTGAGCATTCACTGGATAGAAACTTATAAAAATAGATAAGTTCTCCTCAAAGAGTGCAACACTGAGAAGTTATTTTTAAAAGATTAAAACCTATTAGGATATCAGCAAGACTGTCAGTATTACCATATGATTATGATTACCATATGAAATTCTATAATAGTTCTAGTATTTTTCTCCATTAAAAGTCACAATGCTTTGTTTTGAAATTAGTTGACTCCTTATGCTCAAAAACTTTACATGAAGTTGTTTAGCTTACTAAACTAGATCTGCAATGATTTAAGTCTTAATTGTGGTGATACGTTTGTCATCTTGACGGCGGTAACAAGTTTTCTCGAAATGACGCAAGTGACGCAGTAACCACATTTAAAACCTTAGTGTTACTAAAAGTGCCACGAAAACTGAAGGAATCATTAAGTGATTGTGATAAAACTGAGTTATGTTTAGATTATTAACATTATATTTACAGTATATTTTCAATTTGACGCTTTCGGAACGTTTTTAGAATCGATATTATTTAGGAAGCGAAATACATACCACAGCGTATTTCTCAATAACTTGGATCGAATAAATTTAAGATAAATACCTGAAATCAGTATTTTTACCATCTCAGCGTCAGTAGCTTTTCCAAAACATCCACGGTCTAGAACTCATTTTAAATATCCACAACTTTACTGAATGCATGGATCAGTTCATCCCTCACTTACTCCAATGCGGTTCAATACAAAGACCAGATATCGGCTTATGTCTTGCTTGCTCTTTGAACTCGATGTTCATGCGATGAAACAATTAGCTTCATGATAGTTTCGTCCACATTTCCGCATCGGTCTTGATGTCACGCCCTCATCGGAATTGAACGGCGGCAAATAAAAGTTATAATGCCACTACAAGGGTACAGCATTTGCAGCTATCATCACTTTTCGCCTTTTTAATACAGGTTGAGAGACCCATCACTTGTTCAACAGTGGGCTACTTCATTCGGAGGCTTACGATTAATTTTGGGGCTGTGATCCCACTTCTGATGTCGGCGTTAAGCCAGGATTTACACACATAACTTCTTTTACAATGAAAATACAATACAATTCTATAAAACTTTAACATTACTTGTTTACAACAAAAAGCCACGCCTGAGTCATTCAGTGGTTTTTACACAATTAGCCATTTTGTGTTGGTTATAGCAACTACAACTTCTTTTATACAAACAAATGTAATTACTGCGAAACAATTCACAAAACATAGCTTAATATTCAAAATACATATTTTAGTGATTTTACATGACTCACATTTAATTTAATTTACATGAATTACTTTTAAGTAATATTAACTAACATTGTTATTATCCAGCCTAATAATAGATGGCGCCAACAACATCATTGCATAACAATTACAATACTTAATAATTATAATATAAATTATTATTAATATTTATGCTTTATTCATATTTAATAATTTATACAGTCATTTGTGTTTTTAAACAATAATATAAACATTAACCATATTCTGAACATTTTCACATCAAAACAGTGTCTGCTAATTATTAAATATGGTAGAATAACAGTTTTGTTGCTAATAATAAATAAATATTAACATATAATAAACTAAACTATATATTATTATGTTAATTATTGCCAACAGTGGCGTTTGCGCCCATAAGTACGTATTTTATTAGAAAAATTGGTACCCGCCTGAGATTCGAACACCGTTGCATCGCTCAACACGAATGCACCGGAAGCCTTATCCGTTAGGACACGACGACTTGATAAATATAGTAGTTATAATATTAATATTGTTTAAGTACAAGATTAATCTTCGCCTAAAAATCAGTAATAATATTTTCTCGGTAAGGATGCCTAGATTTCTCGTAGCTCCCAATAATCCGTCATAGACCTATAATTATTTCTGCTAACATATTACATTATTTTACTACTTATTTGATAAGTTCGTTCGTCTTATATCATTTTTCTGGTGACAGGGCGCCCTGTGAACTCACACGGCTGGGTAAGTGTTTCAGTCGCGAAGTATTACAAGCTGTAATTGAACTTCATTTACGATACGTTTAAATAAATATATAATAAACCTCCTGGGCAACGAGCAAACAAACAAAAAAGTTCGAAGGCAGCATGACATGTCTATATCTATGGGCTACGTCTATTGACGTAAACGTTTTGGAGCGTATGTAAGTATGTATGCATATATTTATATCTGATTCTTTGTCACACTACTAAGCCTTTAGACAGATTTTAAGCCGGGGAGTGTTATTATATATGTACATACGTCTTAATCATAAAGATACCACCTTACTGGTGGTAGGACCTCTTGTGAGTCCGCGCGGGTAGGTACCACCACCCTACCTATTTCTGCCGTGAAGCAGTAATGCGTTTCGATTTGAAGGGGGGGCAGCCGCTGTAACTATAATTGAGACCTTAGAACTTATATCTCAAGGTGTGTGGCGCATTTACGTTGTAGATGTCTATGGGCTCCAGTAACCGCTTAGCACCAGGTGGGCTATGAGCTCGTCCACCCATCTCATCTAAGGAATAAAAAAAAAGATTACAGTAGTAACTGAATATAGTGTCCGTAAAAAAGTATATAGTAAAATAATTCCATAAATGAGACAGAAAAAACGGTTACATTAGCAATAATGACTAATAACGAATGTAATATAAACGAAGACTTAATTTTTGTATTTTCGTCGATTTTCGTCAGTCGTAGACATTATGTAAACTATGTTTTTGTGTTCGCGGACTAGGATAGTCGTCCGTGAGAACACGCAACACAAAAAGTGTAAAGTATTCGCCGCAAATAATAAACACGAGATTAAACAGTAAAAATAATGATCAAACATATTTGTGTTTCATTCAATAATAACACGTTCCCTAACTTTCGCGTTCTACGAGTAATTATATTACAGAATTATTCTTGTTTGCTTTTTAGTTAGTGTATTTAACACCTCTTTTTCTTTTAATGAATTCTTTTACTTAATTATGCGCTTAAGGTGGTGGCACTAATATTAAAAAAAATATTCTAATATTAAAAAAAAAAAGTCATGTCCGCTGAGTTTTTTGCCAATTCTTCTCAGGACGGAGGCTAGTTCTTGTGAATTGGCGGTAGTTCTTTTGACGTTCAACAAGTATGTACTTTCATTTATGTTGAAAAATTTTTTTTTGATTTGATTTGATTTGATTTGGTACCTACCTGTGCGGGATTGTTATCGGCAAGTCGTCCTACCATTTACTTAATCGAAGAATAACTGGATAATAAACGAAAGAAAATGAAAAAAAATATGTGTATATAACATTCACTTATTTTATTACGAGCAGTACCTATTTACATAAAAATTATACTTTACAATCTCTATTCATAAGGTGGTTACATAGTTAAAACTCTACGATACACTCCAAAATGGCACTTAACGATTAAAACAGAAAATTCATTATTCTTTGGACTTTAAAAACCGAAAACGTAAGGACAAAAGGCATACAAAAAGTAGAAAATTCAACTATTGTTTTTTATACGTTTTGCTAGAAATGACAAAATCCAAAAAATATACCCTACGACTAATTTAGTTTTAATAATATCTTAAAGATATAAATTTAATAGTCTTGGAATTCGTCCGTGGACATCAGCATGACTAATGAATTCTTTAGATTGAAACGAACGATTCAATCTGGCACTAAGAATCTAAATTACAATTAAACATCGCCTTATCGTTTTTCCTTTCACGACGAGCTTGCTTCACCGACTTTACTATTTGTTACTGGGTGACAATTGTGTGTTTGGATAATAACGATATAATCATAAGAGCTGGCCTCTCGTTTGGCCATTGTTCAAGCTTCAAATTTTGTGGCCATCGCCTATTGCGTACGGACAATAAAAGTGGTTTTAATTGTACAAAGTATTTGTGTTCTTACTGCTATTGTTCTCTCAAAGGATATCTTTGTTATTTATATTTTATTTTTCAAATTACCTTTTGATTTCAAATTTCTAGGCTAAGCAATCTTTAAATACAAATTTTAGACCCACGTTTCGAATCAGAACTTTAAACAAAGCTATTTTACTTCCTTAGAAGTTTCACAGTCGAATTTGTATCCTTCTCATTGACACAACTCTAATTACTTTAAGCCATTTTCAATCTCTATATTTATTTCTGACGATCTATCGCAATACGCTACAACTAAGCAGACTAAGTCGGTTAACAAAATATTTTTATTGAGGCTAGCAATCAAGATGTGACATCTTTCAATAGTCCATTCGCAATTTTCTGAAGAACATCGAAATTATTATAGAATTTACAAGAACAAGCGTCATGTGAGCAAACATTGAAGACCGTCTTTTGAAAGTCGGCAAAGATCACATTAAATAAAGTTATAATGCCAACTGTTACTATAAAGGCCTCGCGAACATGAGCCTCTCACTCCCCTGCCTCCTGACGGCGTCGGCGGCGGCCGGGGTCGCCACGAAAAGCTCCACGAACTTCCCTCGCTTGAGCTTGCCGCTCGCTCTCCTGTCCATCCTTGTGTCAAAAACATCTTCTCCTTCACTGTTGTCGTAATCCGCTGCCGGCTCATTCAGAGCTTCTTTCCTTCTCAATTCTTTCTTATGGTTATGAATGAAGTAAGGTTGACCCACATTGGAAACGTTGGGAGTGGATATTTGTCTGGTTATCTTTGTACCAGAGCCTACTCTTTCGAACGAAGGAAAGTGCCTTTGCATATTTTCGGAGAAGGACTGCCTTCTGTAATGGTACTGCCGGGTGTCGAGCGGTTGGTGCGCGAATGAGGCTCGTCGTCGAGGGTCCTCTTGTCGGTAGGGCTTGCTTCTTGCCTCTTGATTTCTGTTCGATTTCAGTGAGTCTTCATAGCTGCCTCTGCAATGTTAATAGCAAACACTAAATATGACCGTGCTGTCCAAAGTTTTTTTTAGGTATACATTTTAATACAGTGTTGTTGTTTTCACATACTTCTTTGGTGGCAATAATATGTTTTGTATAACTATACGATTTCACCCACTATTATGTATATTTCTACCGCAAAACCACGCTTCCGCAGGGTGAAATAGCTAACATACCAATTCGCAAAGTAGGTAAAGCATTCTCTGTGTGAGTTTACGTACTTAAGGCTAGTGCTAAAAATGGATGCCCTTCTGCAAAACTACTTTCAAATGTTAGTTAAACATACCCGCTGCTCTCTTCCGAGGTGTGAAGGCTGGAGTGGCCACACGGACAGCGGGCTTCAGCGATGCCGGAGTCTTGTCCACTGGAATTCACTGAGGTTATCGACGTGTCTTGTCCTTTCCTATTGGGATTGTGTGTTCATTATGTTCGTGTTTTAGTGTACGGAGTAAGGTATGAGAAAATTTAATGTCAAATGTCTATTGCGTAGTTGAAAATAGTCAAGACGCCTCGGTTGATTCTGGGGCAAATTTGAATTGATATGCATAAGATATACAACAGCTTTATTATCAGCGAAAATGGGAAGACGGCTTGCTTGACGTTAAGTGTAGCCACTTGCGGTAGCCACTGCAGCCGGGAGTCATTAAAATTTGGGGAAAAGATTAAAGCACATTTTTTTTTTACTATCAGATGACCAACTTTTTCAATTGGTATGTATTAATGGCATTTTAGCAAACACAGACCACATGCTGGTAATACTCTGTACGGAATTTCGACAAGTTTCAGATGAGATGAACTTGTATTGTGACTGAAGTAAAATTTTATTGATATAAGTAATTAAGTTTACCGATTGTGTTAGTTATTTTTGAATTTTAAATCAGTTTCAATTATATCATTAATTACTTTAAGACACAAGCAAGTGGCTCAAACTCAACGAAATATATATTAAGAGCTAATCTTTGGCACTTGTGAACACATTTTACATACGATGATACAATCAAAATGCCAACTATCGTGTAAGATGTTACAATGAGCTACAGGATATAGCTGGACCAAGACTTCACTTCACCAAATTAATATTCATACACCAATTATTTTAAACCGCTTGAACTTAGTTGAAATTAAACTTTCGATTGGAGCTTTTGATGTTAAAGTGAATTGCTGTTAACTTCGATAGCGAGCCTTCAACTATTTGAAAGCTCTAATAAGTTTGTAACTTTGTACACAATTACTGCAAAAGCTGCGAACGTTACAAGCTTTTATTGGCCTTTACGATGCGCATCTTTATGGGGTGCTAGTTCGATACAGGGGCATGTCTTTTTACTTTTTTAAATCTATTTGTACTGGTCCTATTTCGTATTCGAAGTAATTGGTTGGATTCGACAGGGCTCAGCCATTCGTGGCGAACTGAAAGAGGTTTATGTTCAGAAAGATGTATTGATCATGGGCTCATACCCTCGGAACCCAAAATCAAATTGCTGTTTCGTTCTTCTGTTGTCTTATAAAGTACCATACCACAAGATCAGAGAGAGGCATTGTGCAATGATCCCATTTCCTCATTCCCATTGATTTTACTAAAGAATCACGATCACGTTGCTTGTTTCTATTGCACAGCACTCAAGTTACCAGTATGTTGGCAGCACCGTATAGCTGTTATCCGAAAGAAAATTACACTCTGATCACAAGACGTTGATCTCTAGGCTCTAGTAACTATTAATGCTAAGTCAGTAACTTTTGATGTCATTGTTCTATAAGAGTTAGTAATTGTTCTAAAAATACAAAGACTCACCTTTTCTGCATGGGTCGTTGATTGAACTTGATGCACATTCTCTCGTGCTTCTGATTCAAGCCGTCTCCCTCCGCGAATTGGGTTTTCACGCATTTCTGATGAGCCTTCCCGAACTCCTCAACGGTGTTGCCGTGGGGACAAACTTTCTTGGCATTGTGGTTGATCACGTCTATGTATGAATCCGCTTCGCTGTAAGACTGGTTCAGCTCTTGACACTGGTTCCCCCCCGACGGGAAAAGGCCTCCGTATTTTGTTAAGTGCTCAGTCGAGAAAGCGTTAAGACGTTGTTGGGAATATGGCTTTCTGTGTTGTCTGTTAGGAAAATATTTGCGGGTTTAGAGTATATACAATAGGACGTACTCCGAAGTTATTTATAAAAATATGCTTTTAAGGGCTTATGGCTTTTTGGAGCCCGAAACATTAGGAATATATAGGTGGAATATTATTAATTACTATCAATTATAAACAATAAATATGAAATCTTATTTAAGTCCAAAACACTCTACAGATTAGATTTCACTATTACTTTAAAATAGGCCTGCGGCTCATCTGTAGGTCATGACTGTTTGCCAAATTGGCGGGGTCAATGAAATGTGATTTCCATTTATTGCTTTTATAGGCAGACGATCATTATTTTAAATAGGTATTGTGTCTAGTACCACTACTATTATATAATTAGTTTCTAGAATTAAAAAGTCAACAAATTATTCTGTGTATAAATAATTTCGGAGTTTTTATTGCGTAAAATGTAAGCAAATAATAAGATATATAACGCGAGAGAGTTGTACGGTAAGCGCCGCGTGCTGTTTACCGAAATAGGAGTGCACAAATAAACTAACTACATTAATAGTGAAGATGTTTATTAATAAAAAATAAATTAAATAAATAACCATCTATAAAAGCTAAGGATTTATAGTTTAATAATATTTTTCTCTTCATTTAAAGTATTTAGTGACGTGCTTTCGTCTTTTTCTCTTGTGACGTCTGAAAGGAGAATAAAACAACGAAAAAGAAGAAGTCATTTAATTGTTTTAGTTTAAATTAAATCAATGTAATATAACTGTTCAAAATTTAATTCGTTTTAATTATTTTTGCGAGGTGCTTAATTATACACATTTAATTTGGGATGAATTAAAAAAACTAATGACATTTTACTTGATCGATTTCACGGCTGGTCAAAGAAGCCTTAATTAAATAACGAATTGCAAAGCCAATTCAAGGTTAATTTAACACTTTTAATTGCCTTTGTTTTTTCCCGGTCCGTCGCGATATGCAAATATGTTCTTTGTCAAAGTAATTTCAGTTAAAATCGACTTGTAAGTGAAAATAAAGTTTCTTTGTAAATCAAGTTTCACTTCGAATGTTCTCGGCGGCTCGTTTGAACAATCTTCGTTTATTAAAATTATTTCTTACTAACGAAAATTCAATTTATTTCAAATTTGAATCCAGATAAACAAAATAAATTTACAATAGGATTCGAAATAAGTGTGAGTATGTATGTACGTATATCCAACCATGTCCAGGTGAGTTAGAAAATCGTTTATGCAAAAACTTAATTGCATCTATAAAATGCAGCTGCAAACGGATATAGTTTCAAAGTACAAAAACATAAGGCCCGGCAGGGCCGTTGGAGCTCGGTTGCAGTGTTATGAAAATTAATTCTATGTGGTAGGACCTCTTGTGAGTCCGCACAGGTATGCGCGGTAATGCGTTTCGGTTTGAAGGGTGGGGCAGCCGTTGTAACTATACTTGAAACCTTAGAACTCATATCTCAAGACAAGGCGACATTTGCGTCGTGGATGTCTACGGGCTCCAGTAACCACTTAACACCAGGTGGGCTGTGAGCTCGTCCACCCATCTAAGTAATAAAAAAAGATGAGTGGTGTCGTGGGACACCGGATAGGTACGAAGTTCCTTATTATAAAAATATTAATTTTAAGTTCTATTCGAGGTATAAAGAAAATAAAACTGGAGGTTTCGCAACGACCCACGGTCATTCGGTAACGTGTGAACTTATTGTGGTACACTTCATTCACGGTTATTTGCATAAAAGTTAGTGTATTGGGCAAACGAACGCTCTGAGATCGTGGTCAATGAATGATAAAAAAATATGTTATTTTTTGTACGTTATTACAAAGTTAAGTCGTACACTGTGTGCATTACTAATAAAAATCTTACGTTACGGACGCTTTTTCCCGGTTAGGGTACCCCTCCGCATCGTCCCATAAGGAACTTCGTTCCAAAAATAATAATAATAATAAGTACAGCTGCTGGATGCTGCATATTTGTGTCGAGCTCTGCGGTTGGGAATAATAGATGATGAAGCCTCACCTCCGGCTCCTCCGCACGCAGAGCACGCACACGGCCGTGGTGCAGGCGCCCACGAACACGATGCAGCCGAGCGCCACCACGCTCAGCTCCAGAGTGCTGAGCAGCTTCCCGCCGCCGCGCGCCTGCACCATCGACGCGCCTCCCACCTCCAGAACCTTGAACCCTGGCAAGCTGTGCCGAAGCTCGGACTCTCGCTTCAACAGCGACCTGCGACGAGTTACGAATTAATTAAAACGAAACAGTTTTAAAAACGATCCAAATTCGTATACACAAATAATGAGTGAATTTTGAAAAATGAAAAAATTTACTGATGGTAGGACCTATTGTGATTTTGTACGGGTAGGTACCACCGCCCCGCCTATTTCTGCCGTGAAGCAGTGATGCGTTTCGGTTTGAAGGGTGGGGCAGCCGTTGTAACTATACTGAGACCTTACAACTTATATCTCAAGGTGGGTGGCGCATTTACGTTGTAGATGTCTATGGGCTCCAGTAACCACTTCACACCAGGTGGGCTGTGAGCTCGTCCACACCTATAGCAATAAAAAAATATTTGAATTTGTTGATTTTGGTCTGTTTTAAGTTTTAATACTATGGAATTAAAATCCAAATTTGCGTTCCAACTGACAGAGTTCCAACTTACTTCTGAAGTTCATCCATGTCGATGATCGCGTTGGAGAGCGGGTCCACCGCGTAGATGTACATGTCGGTCCTGAAAGAAAGCAGCGGCTTACAATTTAATTCATAAAGGATAATTAACTGGTGAAAACTCTCGGCTAAATTCTGTACAGGTCAGTGTATCGACGCTATGTACTAAAATACATATTACAGCTATAATAAGTTGGTCAGACTAGATACGCTTTACTCTCAACACTTTAGTCCACGATGCTATCCATACAGCCGAGGATAGGCGGGAGTGGCGCAGGATAATCCAGGAGGCCACGACCCTCAGAATTGAGGATTATCGACATAAGAACGAGCAGTAGCTGGGATAACGATTAAAATCAAATTGTTTGCAGCAAGAATAACTCTTGAATTAAGGCAGACTTTGATATATATTATAGAGATGGGATTGGCTCAGGGGCTCTGAGGGCAGACTGAATCCTGCACTCCTGGATCAAACAAGAGAAGCTGACGTACGCATGGCCGTCTCCAGCCGCCTTCGTGTTGGCTTCAAGTCGCCGGACTCGGATGTCGTAGCCGGTAATGGCGGTCAGAGAACGAGTGATATTTTCTAAGCCTTTCTCGACCTCCATCGGTCTCGCGCCAACGACCAGAACCAGCTGTTTGTTTTCATCCAACACGTAGACCTGATGAAGAAAAAGGTTTCTGAGTATTTAGGCTGAACCTCTCTGAATAAATATACGTTTGGAATGATTGAGTTAAATAAAATTTGGTACGCGTAGTTATCAAAGAATAATGTTATATTCAAAGATCTCATTATAATGCAATTTTAACTAGCTTAGCAAACCGAAGAACCGTGTCAGAAAAGGTGCTGGGTAACAGGAAACGTTTAAAAAACGTATAAAACCCTTCCTTGTTGTACAAATTATTATATAATTAATATATAATAAGAACATAAACATACATAATCTAAAAAAGACTCAACAAACTTACAAAACCATCACACTATAACTTACGAAAACATTAGCGATGGCCGACTTCCCATCGTCAGCTCCTTTCTTATCTGTGGCTTTGACGTCGAATCCGAAGACTCTTCCGGCGTCCCTGGTCAGAGCCGCCACCACCCGGACCGTCCCCGATACGGGGTCGATGGCGAACCGGGGGGCCTGCTCGTTGAGTATCTGGTAGCGGATGTCTGCATTGATCCCGATGTCAGAGTCTGTAGCCTGGGGAGATGTCAGACCATCGAGGCTTAGCCGTTTCAAAGAAAACAAGCTCGTCTGTGTCGGCGCGCACCGTCCCAGATGCGGTGGCATGGTGTCCAATGGCAATAGGGTATTTATATTATGCAGCTTGTTATGAAAATGCGATTGAAGCAAGCTACTCCAGAGTGCCGCAAATATAATCACGAGGACTGCTCGTTAATTAATAAATGGCAAAAGGAACTCCGAGACTTTTCTGCTTACATTATGAAATATTTTAAGTGAAGGCGCACGGGCACTGGGACTAATAATTTCCATTTAAAATGATATTAATCTTTTGGTTTTCAAATTTTTGAAACAAATACTACAAAACCTAATTAGACAAGAACAGAATTAAAATATATCTGGACAAATCCAGTAAATACTTAATTCACTTCAAATAATAATAATGTAGTTAATAGAAAATAATAATTCCATGATCACATTCACAAAATTAACTGTTATTAATTATCCTACCTTTAGCTGCATAACTTGATATCCGAAGGGCGCGGTGGTCGGTATGGCCGTGACCAAGGGACGATTCCCGTTCGTAAACTTCGGGGAATTATCATTCACGTCTTTAATTCTTACTACTACTTTGACGTCATACTTGGTCATTCCTTCCAACACATCCTCGGCTACAGGGTAGATCATATGAGGGAGTTCTCTACTATATTTCTGTCTTTCGGCTCTTACTATGACCTCATAAGTGTCTTTGACCTCTCGATCTGGACTTCGAACGAGATACAAAGTGCCGTTTCTTGGATCAATAACAAACGTTCGTCTGATATCTGTATCATTTTCGTTCAATATGTAATATCTCATTTTAAAGTTTTCATAATGCTCGGTCAAGTTCAGTGAGACTAACTCCACAGGTGCATTTACGTTCTCCTCGATTTCTAGTTCATAGTATCGCGATATAAATACTGGCTTGTCCGACATTTCTACTTCGTCGGGAACGTCAGCGACAGTAACCATCAGTATGGCAGTCGAACTCAAACTTGGCAGTCCCAAATCTGACGCAACTATAGTTATGTTGTGCGCCGACTGATTCTCGAAATCGAGACGACCTATTGTTGTAATGGTTCCTTCTTTGGAGTCGATCGCAAACAAACTCTGTTGGTTCTTCCTTTGAGGAAGGCTATACAAAATCAAGCCGTTGCCGTTGCCAATGAAATCAGTGTCGTTTGCAAATACTTTAGCGACCGTGGTCCCGATCGGTGCGTTTTCTTCAATCGTAGCTTTGTAAACAGGAATCATCATTACCGATTCGAAATTATGGTTAGACAGTTCGTCAGCTTCGGGGTGTTTCCATTCTAATAATTCATCGAAAGCGTAGAATTTAGGCGAGTTATCATTTACATCTAGTACTTGAACTTCCACACTGACAGAAGATGATAGTTTCTTTTCGAGGCCATTATCTCTCGCCACGACAGTCAGTATATACTTATCCTCAGTCTCTCTGTCCAGCTCTCCATTGACGCTGAGAACTCCGGTCAAAGGTGATATTTCAAACGGTAGATCCGTGTCCGAAGGTTGAATGAAATACGTTAGATTTGCGTTCTGTCCAAAATCAGCGTCAGTTGCGTCCACTTTTCCTAAAACGCGTCTGGTGTACTGAGCTTCTTCAACATTGAAATTGTACCAAGTTTTCTTAAAGACCGGAAAGTGGTCGTTGACATCCTTGACGAACACTCTCACCGAAATGTTATCGTTCAAATTTCCACCATCTAAAGCGGAAATGTTCAATCTGAATTCTGATTCTGGCGGCAAGCTTCGTGCGACAATAACGTGGCCGTGCCGTTCATTGATCACAAAGTATCGCTTCACTTCTAGTGCGTCAGCGGACAGTTTTCTCGGTGGAATATAAACTTCTGAATTGAATTCATATCGTATCTGTCCGTTGAGTCCGCTGTCGAGATCCAAAGCGTTTAATTTTATAATTGTTGTTCCTATAGGAATGTTTTCTGGTATCAAAAATAAAGGCCCTAATTGATCAACATCAAGAGCAAATTTATTTTTAGGTTTTACTTCAATTATTGTGAAGCCGGCTGTTCCATTAAGTTTTGTTTCTCTGTGAATTCTGACTTTCGAATTTTCGTCGGCTTCAATAAGCTCTACATATCTATCCATGGGCATTATTATTTGGTTAAATTCCGGCTTATTATCGTTCTCATCACCAATCTTTATGATTAATTCGGCCTCCGAACTCAGGCCTCCGGTATCTCTAGCCACCAAGCTTAGCTTATACATGATTTTTTTCTCTCTATCCAAACTGTCTCCTATAAACTTAACAACCCCGGTGTTTTCGTCAACATCAAACATTTCTTTGCCTTCACCGAACAACGTGTACATGAATAAAGCATTTGTTCCTTCATCAGCATCAGTAGCCTTTATTATATTGTCCATCTTAATTTCTGTTCCTTTCTTTGAGTTTTCCATAATGAAGCCCTCATAAGTAGCATGTTCGAAAACAGGCGGATTATCATTTTCGTCTTCAATGTATATTGTGACTTGATATATTCCCGCGCCGGAAATTACACCTTTGTTGAACTCAGCTATCACAGTCATCCTGTAAACATCACGCTTTTCTCGATCTAAAGGTTTCTGGGTAAAGATAGTTCCGTCTTCCGCTGAAAATAATAAAATAATACAGACATTAGTAATAAACAAAATGATGAGCTATGTGATGTCATCCCAGTATCAATCTCTCGTCGCGATGTCGTAAGGCGGCGTACTGGACTGCAGCGTTATCAGAGTTTATAGCAGTCTACTGCGATTTGCAACCGGCATTTGCCTGGTCTAGGGCAGTGAGCCCGCACAGCTATGTCTCCTCTCCTGTTATCTAGTTATATCTATCCTGTCTATTTCTGCAGCAAAGCAGTCACGTGGTCCAGTTTGAAGGTACAACCGTTACGCTAAATAATTTAGATTACGAACTCATGTCCCAAAGTGGGTGGGGAGCATCGTGTTATGATGTTTATAGGCTCCGGTATCCACTTTACACCCAGAGTATACAATAATGCAACAATACTTTCGGCGTTGAGTATTTGTGAAGAGATTTAGCCCGTTCCAAACTTGCGACCACGGATCGAAAGATACTAAATTATATTATATATTTATAAGTTTCTTCACGTTATGACATTGTGTCACCAGCGTTTTTACTAACCTATAGCTATGTCATCCGTAACGTCTTGTTGATTTGCGATCAAGAATCTTACATTTCCAGTGCCGTTACCATAAATGGAACTCATATTGGTGTGGAAAATTTGTCCTATAGCGGCCCCGGCTGAGTTTTCTTTAACGTGGAATATAATCGGTGAATGTGCACCTCTGCAGGAAAAAACGTTTTAGAGTAAAAAAATTTTGTAATATTGTAAGTATGTAATTAAATGGGTATTCAGTTTCAGTTTTTTTTAAGTAAACGCGAATTAATTCCAACATTTAACATCACGATGCTACCGGATTCTATATGTCATATCAATGGGCTCCGCCGACCTCTAAAGCCTAGAATGTGAGCTCACCCGTTTACCTAATAAATAAATAAATAATTGCTAGCCGTAACCCGCAGACCCACCGGCATTATCTACGGAGACACATGAAGTCGTAGTCCCAAAATCAGTTTGACCGACAACAATGATATCAGTTCATCCGATCCACTTATCCTATAATAGACGGTTGCAGCTCGAGCCCTGGAATAGGGCCTTAGTCCATAGGGACCTTGGTACTCGCATGGAAATCTAGCTCATAGCATCAAACCGTTGCGTTTCTCGCCGAAGATTGTCAGCGGTTTCCGATCCCAACCCGAGAGTAGGTCCCCCTTAATCCCAGAAGCAGCTGTCAATGGGTGGCTAGAATGCAGGTGGATCATAATACTACTATTTTCACTGATTTACAATAGGTTACATTGTCCTGTATAAACATATTTTACGATTTTCTACAAGTGTCCTGAGCTATGAGGATTTACTAACTAATTTCACTTTATTACTTGCTTGACTTGTGGCAATCGTTCATTAACTCAACAAAGCCTTAATAATTTAATTAGGAATTGATTCAAAGTTCTAGATGAAGTGTAATTGTTTTTAACTTACTTCAATAAAACACCTCTCTCATCGTTAACGTCAACAACGTGAACTGTGGCGTTGGTCACTATGGATAGGTTGGCGTTTTCTTGTAAGGCCACCGCTTCGAAATCGTACATTGGACGATTGTACCGGGAGAGATCGTCCACTACGGTTATGACCCCGGATCTTTCTTCCACAGCAAACGGTACTGAAAAATATAATATAAAAGGTAGGTAGTTAGTTAATCAGCAAAATGCAACAGCAAAGACAATGAAGGCTACCTCACCACATAATACATCAACCTCATTAACAGTGACCACTAATACTTTTCTTCCTTTCATAGTGTGGCATAAATGTGAATATTTTAAAATAAAGTTAGACTTAACATAAATCTGGCTAGCAAGACTAATTCCTGCGTAATGCATTACCTCCTTCTTCGTATCCATGCAGCAAATCATAAGAAACATCGTTTTGTTCAAATGCGTCATTAACTCTAATTTGTCCAACACTTGTACCAATGCCAACATTTGATCCAACCCAGAATTCATATGGTGCTCCCATAAAGTCAGGTATCTCTGGCTTGTTACCTAAAAATATTTTGATTATTATCTTCTAGCATTGAATTGATATAATATATAACTGGATTTTTTGCAAAGATCTTTTCATTATCTTCTAGATAAGTTTAATTTATTAGAATTTTAAAAATAGGTGTAAAGATAAGGAAGGGTGTAGTGTATTAAATTTAAATTATACTTTGACATCTGTCTTTAGTTTAAATGGATTATTTTAATTTTCTATCTTCTGGAACACATTGAGTATTACTGATTTTCATATTGTGTAAATTTAGCAGATGATTTTCTACGTCATAGATACCTTTAGTTCCTCTCGTAACTTCAATAGTAACTACGGCCAGTGAATATCTCCTCTCACTGGGGTTGGCCGGTTGGTCAGAGGCTTCGACAAATAAAGCATGTCTTCCTTCCAAAATGGGAGATTCAGCCACACTAACAGTTCCAGTGTTTGGATTTATTTTAAAAGGCGATGTTATGGTCAAATTGCTTGTTCTCTGTAAATCGTATAGCAGCATGCCATTTTGTCCCAAATCTGGATCTACGGCCTTCACTTTGCCAATAACAGTGCCAACTTTCGCGTTAGATTTCATGCTGAATTCGTAAAGGTTACTCGGTACAAAAACTGGGTTGTTATCATTCGCGTCGAGTAATGTAACCTCCACGTTAACAAAAGACATTAGGTGCTCGTCAAAATATTCTATATTTTCAGTTTTAGTTCCAACTTTATCAGGAAAGACGTAAGTAGTCTTTTCTAAGGGAGCGTTGGTTTCCAAGGGCTGTCGACGCCATTTTGCTAAGCGTTGGCTGTCAGCGAAAGTCCCGACCACGCTCGGGTTTGTCTCTTTGGCGTAGACTTTCATCCTTAGAGACGAATGGGCTTCTCTGTCGAGGACAGTCTGGAAATTAAGTTGTTTCTTGAGAATATATTCTGTTTTGGTCGAAACCTATCGCATTAGAATTGTGTTTTTATACCTTACTTTTTTTTTATTTATTGCTTAGACCGATACGAATGAACTGATATACTAGGTCTAAACTTTTCCAATTTAAAAACATTTTTTTATGTAATCTAATCTAATAAATCTAATTTTTATTTAATATTTTTAAGTCATCTATTTTTCATGTTACTTAGATTTAAAGTATAGTCCTTCCATTAAAAAAAACAACGTATTTTGTAAATTATTTGAATAAACCATAATAATAATAACGCGGATATTAATCTATACTTATTTAAAATTAAAATACTATAAAATTAAAATACTATAGAAAAGTAATTTTTTTTATGTAAAGACGCAAATATTTCTGAGCGAATATGTATAAGATTATGGCCAGCAATAACACAAAGGTAATTTTTTATCATGCTAAATGGCAGAGCCCGGAAATTCTCGGTTTACCTGCTTGATTGATTGATTGTAAAATTAATAAAACATTGTGTTTATTCGCTGCTTCCTGATTTTAAGGATCAAGGGGCTTATGAATCGCCTGGTAGGTTATAGATCAGAGAGTAATACACCAAAAAAAAATATCTCGAAGATATGCGAAGTGTTTCGTTCATTCTTTTAAATACGGGTATAGCAGTGACGCATATCTAGTAGTAATATTAAAGTCTAATTCAAAATATTATTCTTACTTGATTCCGGACAGTGAGCCATCCGGATCTAGGATCGATTGAGAAGGCTCCTTTTGGATCGTCAAGCTGATACGTGAATTCACCATTTTCACCTTGGTCTTTATCGGTTGCCATCACTTGAAGAACACTAAACCCTAAGATTACAGTCGACAATAAGAAAAAGGAAAGCAAACAAGAGTTTTAAAATTTTAATAATCATAATCATCATGTAACAATTATTTTTTACTGTAGATGCAACAGAAATTTAACACCGGCATAATTGAACTTCAAATTTACAGTTTAGTAAATACCTATTAGACTCCTATAAACTATGAAAAGGAGGGAAATCAAATGAAAATAATATTAGTATAACTGAAAATAGACCACCTGGGCACAGGAGCCGAAGAGGTAAATTTACTATTGGAGAGTTTAATCAAAACTTACCATTCGGGAGGTTTTCCACTATACTAATATTGTAAAAATCAACTTCAAATTCAGGTAAATTGTCATTTAGATCCAAGAGCTCTATTTCAACTCTGGCTTGAGCCGTTTTTAGAGGATTATCCAGCTGTGAGGCCTGAACTTGAAGGACAAACGTGTTTGCTGAAAGAAGTTACACAGTTTTTAATATACGTTATTTGGATCACCTTTACAAAGTGATCTTGCGGAATCTTAATCTAGTTATTTTGTAGTCAAATACCCGATAATTGAGAAATTTATAGATAAGTGAAAAGATAGTAAATTATTGGTTGAATCCACTTCAGATTTAAACAAATTTTACATTTTTAAATTAAATTATATTATGGAACGAGTTACGTTATGAAATGTAATGAAATTTATTTATGTAATAAAACCTCATGAATAATTGCATCTAATTGCAAAATCTAGCTATCAAATATTAATAAAGTTTGTAGTTACCTTGTAAGTTATGTTCGGCGTCCAAATCTAATTCTTTCTCCAAGAATAGACTACCATTCACAGAATCCAGAGAAAAGAGCGTTCTGTCGTTCCCAGAGATTAATTCATAGCGCAATGTAGCGCCGACGCCTAGATCTTGATCAATTGCATGTATAGGTTCTGGGAAGAGTATTTCTTTGTGGATACGTTTGCCCTAGGAAGTACAGAGGTAAATCAGATTTGAAGGCTATAAGAAAAATCAAAGGGCTACATTTGCAATTAAGATTGTTTCGTAGTAAAAATATAGAGTGCGTTAGGAAATAGTGTGATAATAGTGTCAGTACAAGTTTTATGTACCATCAGTAATATATCAGCAGCATTTGTATCCTTCAAAATATCCTTAGCATTAGCTAAACTCATTAATATATTTAATGTGCACTCATAAAAACTTACGACCTTCAAAACTTAGTAAAATTCTTAACATAAATCAAGAGCTTATAAATAATGTCGATGATGAGATCCAGCAAACTCAAATAACAATGAAATGGAATTTACAGCAAATCATTATAACCTGTTGCTTTCCTCTGTTCTTGAAAAAATCAGTATAATTTATATCCGCTTGCCGCTTGCCAATCCATTCTTCATTGTGCTTACTCACCGAATTTGTAATGATATTAAAATTAGGGCGGATTCTTGGTCCATGTGGATTGACTTGCGGAAATAAATTATCAAATTTATACCTAATGGTTTCTAGGGCTGAGATATTACTTGTTTTATTAGTTTGGGAGGAGGGGAAGGTTAAGTCCCTGATTTTGTAAGATAAAACGCTGTCTCTCCTATGCGAGGTATACAGCAAGGATACGAGGGTCACATCTACAGTGTTGCGACTCAATCGTCGATTCAATTCCGATTCGCTGAAGGTACCTTCCGAAACACTCTTGTCCAACATTAGAACCCGCAGGCGGAATCAGTCGTTTATAATAATATGTCTTAATATGGTCCATAGTATTAACCATGTTTGTACTAAAATTTATTTGCTGATTTGAAGAAATTGGTTTTTTTTTTCCTACCTAAGCTGTTAGCCTTGAGAGGCTACATCAGCGTCGCCATAACTAGTAGGTGAGCTCACGGAGCTGAAACCTGATGACGTTGCTAACACGAACCCTAGCAAGAGCCGTGCCGCAGAATCTACCACCGGATCGGAAACGCGACCCACTGAGAAGATCCGGCGAGAAACTCAGTGGGCTATGTCTGAGGGTTAATTTACTCGTTGAGCCCTTCGTTGCAAACGACGGGTTCGACGAGAACGATGACCGGGGAAATTGTTGATTTACTTACCATCAATGGATAAAATTCTGGAATCTGTGTTCTGTACGCATCTTTCGTGAACTTTGGAGGCAGGTCGTCGTTGTCTTGTACCACGATGTGAACTGTGGTGTTGGAGCTTCGAGGAGGGGACCCGCGATCCTATTTGTAGAACAAACAAAATTGAACTCTAGACATCAGTTCCGTAGAGTCAGAATGTAGACTTCTTTAAACTTCAATTACGATTCTACAAGATTTTTATGTAGTTTTTTCTTAATTTTTTATTATAATAATAATAATGATAATGTATTTATTTACTACATAAACTCTTAAATCATGACCTAGAATACTATTTACATATTTAAAAAATTGAGAGATTACGCAAATGGCATCAACAATATAAAATTAACCAATGATCCTCACACTAGGCATAGCCTATATCGTGAGGACCAAAATGCGATTTACTATGTATATAATTGACCTCAAATCGACATCACTATTATTAATAATTATTATGCTCAAAAACATGCGTTACAAGATTTAACATATAATAATAATAATAATAAATTAGGCCTCGATTTATTTTGAAAAAATTAAGGAGAACGAAAAACAAACATTGTTTTTTATTCAGCAGGCAAATAGCTCTCTCTTCCTGAAAAAAAAAATACTTACAGAAGCCATAATAACAAGTTGAAATTCTTTGTCTCCGGCATCGTAGTCCAAGACCTTTCGAAGAAGCAGAACAGGCTTGTGTGAGCTCTCCAAAGCGAAGTGACCGTCATCGTTACCAGATACGATGCTGTAATGGACGTCCGAGTTCGGAGTGTTCGGTTTGTCGCGATCGAAGGCTCTGATATCTTTGAAAATTGTTAACCCTGCAACGAAGACGCACTGTTATGGATCCCAATGTATTAAAATATAAAATATAATATATAATACTTAATTTTATACATGTTAACTTTAAGCTTGAATGTTTTGTGTGTATTGCTGTTGGTGTCTAAATAAATAAATGCAATAGCTGCCAATACACGGACACGAGCATGACAGTGAGGCAACCGGGAGTTTGAATTGTAACTGCTATACGTCTTACACTAAGTAGTAAAATGAAACAAAAGATATGATTATTTTAAGATATACATACAACAGCAGCAGTCGAGAGTGATATAATATTTTAGACTATTGGAATTATTAAGTTTTTTTTTTATTGCTTAGATGGGTGGACGAGCTCACAGCCCACCTGGTGTTAAGTGGTTACTGGAGCCTATAGACATCTACGACGTAAATGCGCCACCCACCTTGAGATATAAGTTCTAAGGTCTCAAGTATAGTTACAACGGCTGCCCCACCCTTCAAACCGAAACGCATTACTGCTTCACGGCAGAAATAGGCGGGGTGGTGGTAGCTACCCGCGCGGACTCACAAGAGGTCCTACCACCAGTAGCTTCATTTACATTCTGTAGTTGACATAGATTAGTCATCGAAATCCCCCGACGTCCTAATCCTCTTTTTGTTTACATCAAAAGTCTTCGAACTCTCCACATAATGAATCGTTAGCTCAGCGTGTTTGAACGAGACAGGCTCGGATATTATTAATGAATTTCCTCTCGATACTCAACGGTTTTGTGTATATATCGTTTTTTTCCTGTTTTTATTTCAATGGGTTTTTTGGATTTAAATTTTCGTGATTAAATATGTATATCACGACGGAACATAAAAAAAGCTTAAGCATTACCGTAACGGTAAATACACAATTATAATTCTGAAGTTTTACTTTTAATGGCTTTCACAAAGCAGCTGTGCTTACTGCAAACAGAACCAAATTATTTTTTTAAATACATATGAGCTCACAGCGTTAGATGCTTTTTTTTCCTCCTGTCTATGCTGATAGCCTTGAAAGGCTATTTCAGCTTCACCTTTACATGTAGGTGAGCTCACGGGGCTCAAACCGGAAGTGTTGCTAACACTGACCCTAGCAGTGCTTCGCAGAATCTACCTCCGAATCGGAAACCTGATCATCTGAGAAGATCCGGCGAGAAACTCAGTGGGCTGTGTCTATGGGTTAATTCACTCGTCAAGCCCTTCGTTGCAAGCGACAGGTTCGACGAGGTCGGTGGCCGGTGCTTGTGGTACCTAAGAGCAATGTTAATAGATAGGGAGGACCCATAAATAAATAATTTAACAAAATTAGATGCGAAATAAGCCCAAAGACTCGTTAATTTCAATATAAATGAAGCACGAAATAAGATAAGATGCACAACATCTTGATAACATATTGCCTTTGTAGTCAAACACAGACCTCGCGGTACAGTAAGCGGTATCGTTAATGACAGGACCATAGGAGCGATCAAAAATATAAAAGCCTTCTCACCTGTTGGAGTTAATTCATCAACAGTAACATGATATGGGGTGTCGAGGAATATTGGCACGTTGTCATTGACATCTTCAATGTACACTGTCACCGAGAGGTAAGCTGAGATCTGGGGATAGAAAAACCTGGTTAAAACACTCAACACCTAGTAATAATTGATACATAGGCGAGACAGTTGTAAGCAAATCTGTATCTAATAGAAATAGTCTAATACACAAAGAACCGGTAGAACTCCAAAGGCGTGGAGCAGGAGCATAGTTGTCCTTTTCTTTAAAAAAGGAGATAAAACACTTTTAAAGAATTATCGCCCCATCTCGCTCCTGAGCCACGTCTACAAATTGTTTTCGAGAGTCATAACGAATCGTCTCGCTCAGAGACTTGACGACTTCCAGCCTCCGGAGCAGGCAGGATTCCGAAGAGGATTTGGTACCGTGGACCACATTCACACAGTTCGGCAGATTATACAGAAGACTGAAGAGTATAATCTGCCACTATGTCTGGCGTTTGTGGACTACGAGAAAGCCTTTGACTTGATCGAGACCTGGGCTGTTCTGGAATCTTTGCAGCGGTGTCAAGCTGACTGGTGATACATCGATGCACTAAGATGCCTGTACGATGCCGCTACAATGACCGTCCAAGTACAGAAAGACCAGACGAGACCAATTCAGTTGCGCAGAGGTGTAAGACAGGGGGATATTATATCCCCGAAACTGTTTACAAACGCACTGGAGGACGTCTTCAAGACTCTGGACTGGAACGGACGCGGCATTAACATAAACGGCGAGTACATCTCACATCTTCGCTTTGCCGATGATATCGTCATCATGGCGGGATCGCTGTAGGACCTACAAGAAATGGTGCACAGCCTTAATACTGCATCCCAACAAGTTGGCCTCGGAATGAACTTTGATAAAACCAAGGTAATGTTTAACGGAAACGTCATTCCGAAACCAATCGATGTTGATGGTACACCTCTCGAAGTTGTTCAAGAGTATGTCTACCTAGGACAGACCCTACAACTAGGTAGAAACAACTTTGAGAAGGAAGTGACCAGAAGGATTCAGTTGGGCTGGGCAGCGTTCGGGAAGCTTCGTCAGGTCTTTTCGTCGCCCATACCACAATGTCTGAAGACAAAGGTCTATAATCAGTGCGTCCTACCCGTGCTTACCTACGGAGCCGAAACGTGGACACTGACTGTGCGACTAGTCCACTAACTAAAAGTTACTCAGCGAGCTATGGAGCGAGCTATGCTTGGTTTGTCATTGCGAGACCGAATACGCAATGAGGTCATTCGGGCAAAAACCAAAGTAATCGATATAGCTCGCAGCGTTCGTAAGCTGAAGTGGCAGTGGGCTGGTCACATATGTCGCAGAACCGATAACCGTTGGGGTAGACGTGTTCTGGAGTGGGGTTCGGGTTCAGTGGCGAGCTTTGGGGGAGGCCTATGTCCAGCAGTGGACTGCCGCAGGCTGATGATGATGATGATGATGAATACACAAAAGTTCGTTTATCGAGTAATAAACAACTGCAAATATGAACAAAGTAACAAACCCTTGTGTAGGTGGTAAGGGATAGAATTGAAAAAAATAATACGATAACTTAGTGGAATACATTTACGTTTAAAATTACTAAATAAAATATAATATTGCTTACGGAATCAAACTAAAATCCCGTGATATTGCTATCTGCACTGATGAAATTATAAAAATCAGACAAAGCTTTTGAATCCAAAAACTAAATCACTTAATATCTAACACAGTATTTGTATCGATGTAAAAGACGTCCAATGCTAAATTTAGGATTCTTTAAAATACTACCACATTGCTGCTGTAATGCCTTGGGGCATATTAAATAAACAGATTCTAAAAAAGGCCGCATTTAACATCAGAGTTGTGATGTTTAAAAAATTGTCATAACAGACCCGTGGAGGTCAATTCGAGACTATCCCGAGGGTAGTTAGCGGGTCAGTTACTGAAGTATTAAAATTATCTCGACGCAAAAATGGGTGAAGGACTCCCCTTACTATCGGTTTGTGTTGACGTTCACGAAAATTAAATGTATATAGACGAGAAGTACTCGAAAGAATTAATATTTCGAAGCCTTGTTTGATAATATAATCATTGATCGTTCAAAGATTCTATAATAAAAAAAAAGAGCAATACCTTTAGAATTAATGAAAATGTCAGAATATTCTAAAATTAAATACGTTAATTATTTCGAATATATATTTAAAAATGTATGGCTTGTCATTAATTTATTCAGATTTTGTGGTTCGAGTTTAGACGAACCGCCAAGAATCGTGTTGAGTCTATCCGATTCTTCTAGTGACGAAATTGTGATACAATATCAGTGTTATTGTTGCAAATAGATAGCCCATCTGTTAATAATTTAGTAACACCCCTGCTTAGAAAGGGTCGAAGTATCAATAGTAATGTGCAAGGGCTGTCTTGCTCCACACTGGAATAGATAGGCTATTTGCGGCATAACTAAGTAGCTTGATAGGACCTCTCCGTGCAGACTCAGAATACGCTCTACCGCTGGAAAATGATACAACTGTATCCTAATATAAACCTTGGAGAATGCTGGTCCATATTCACAGTCGCCTCCATGACACGTACAAAGTGAGATGTGGCTTTTTTATTGCTTAGATGGATAGACGAGCTCACAGCTCACCTAGTGTTAGGTGCTTACTGGAGCCCATAGACATCTAAAACGGCTGCCCTACCCTTCAAACCAAAACTCATTACTGTTTCACGGCAGAAATAAGCGGGGTGGTGGTACCTACCCGTGCGGACTCACAAGAGGTGCTACCACCAGTAATGGTAACCAGTTGCTGCATTATTCTGGTGTTGGGGTCGTTGTAAAGTGGTGACTAAATATACCTCACGCAATGAACGTAAGCATCATTTAAATAGATCGAGACAGTGGTAGTGGCAACTGAGGTGAGGCGACCGGTAGAAGTTCCCGACCATTTTTAATGAATGCTGTTTTCATCGCTTCGTTTTAATCGATTCAGACAATGCAGAGAATATAATGCTTCCGTTTTTATTATGGGGCCGAGGACGGGTCGAATTCCCGTGCGTTGCCATTGATGTCGGGTAGGACGTCAGGACGATGGGATGCCTCGCACACCTCTTTTGAATTAGAACTTTTAATCTATACTTTATTTTTGATGATGAAGATAGGTAGATAGCACAGCGTGACTGCACCTTAAGGCATGAGGTTGTAGCACCAATTATTATAAATAGTATAAATAGTGTCCCATACTTCGAGGTGTATAACTGTAACCTGCCGGAAATAGGCAAGATAGCGGTATTTCCTGGGTTCTGTATACGGTATGCGGTACACGGTCTCACGATACTAACAATAATTGCTCAGATCTGTAAATTTCTTTTATTTTTTTCAATATTTTTTTCTCTTTAGCGTGAAGGTACCATGCCCGGTTATTTATAATAAAAAAGCTACCGTTTCGCGTTGCAGACTAAGTCAGTCGCCATTTGTAAGTAGTAGAAAACTCAACCTCAAGTTTCAAAGTTAGAGGCAGCAAGAATGATTGAGCTTCAGTGAGCGCTCAATGCCAGGCTGTAAATTCTCTTCCCCGTGCTCAGGAGAAATCATGTATGTGACAGAACCTACAGCTTGATTGGCCAGAAGGCCGTAAGTCACAGGTCAAGGCGTAGAGCCTAAGAGTCAATGTAAACATTACGAGCTATCAACGTAAGGATACCGACCATAGATTTTAACCTATGCGCAGTTCATTGACTTATCTTCATTGTTCAGTTTAGGTCGTCCGATACGATTTGTCGGAGAGCGATGAAATTAGGCAGCTTGAAGCAAGAGCCTAGTGGGTACTACAAAAAATCTTAGCATCTATCTCACTCGCTCGTGAGCACTAGTGGATAACAAAGTGCTTATTGAGGATAGCAACATAAGCGGATTCCAGAAAAAGCTCACGTTCTTAAACCAGCCTGTAAGTTGGATTACTTACATGACTTGTATACCAGATGAGTGATTTACATTAACACTAGCGCACTGTTAGCATCGCAGTGTTGACCGTAGATTCTTGCCGATGTCCTGTGTCGGTTAGTTCAAGGGCTATGTATGACCTTCAACGCCAACAAAAACTCTCAATTCTCTAATTAAATTATTTGCGACAGAAGTCATTTAAAAATCGTGAGATTGTAAACCGACCTTCGAAGCCTCCATTTTTTACGACACACGTAAAAAAAACGTAAAAATACGCTCCTCAATTCGTTTCTGGAGTTTATCTGCACGTGATAGGCGATCAGCGACGTCTCGACCGTTCCTCATAGATTTGACGGCCGGGTTGCCTATTTATGTACTTTATAGGCCATTAGTAGTGCGAAAAGCTATTTTGTATGTGATTTGATTTAGATTAAATTGGGAAAGTCACTAACGGATTAATAACTTCGATGATTTTGAGCTAATACGTAGATAGGTACTTTAGATATCTTGGACCACAGGCTATGCCTACATTGGATAGCTGATATAGATTTTCAAATTGTGACGCAAGAAATCTTGGATATTATAACTAAGCAGTGAGGTGTTTTTAGTTACAACCATAGTGTTCATTATCTATGTTAATGTTCCTCAGCACTAGGTGAGCGAAACTGTTTATAAGATAAAGATACAATTTTTATGCCACTTTAGGGGAATGATACCCCGCCCTACGGTACTTACTAGGCAGTTTTTGTAATAAGCCTTATACGTTAGTCAGTCAGTGGCTATCGTGCAGTGATCCACCGCGGTCGCTGATGCAAAGAAACATGCAAGTGTACTTAGTGTTTTATTGACCGCTCCGATGAGCTTCGGGAGGGGTATCATTCCCCTACACCATGATGTGAATGCCGCCACACACATTGAACTTGATTTCGCACTATCAACAACAATCGTCATATCATTGAAATGACACAGAAACACGATAACGGCAAACTTTTAAGCTCCTAAAGTCCCTAATTATCATCTAACTGTAACACCATCACCTGGTTCAATCCAGCACCGATCCTCACCAGGTCATCTCCCTCATCGAAGTCGCAGCCAAGTCTGAACTTCACCACGTTCTGCGGAGAATCACTGTCTACTAAGGAGTCGATGCTCTGAGCTAAGATTACGGAGACGTGGGTCCGGTTCAGATCTCTGTACGTGAAGAGATGGGCATCTTCTTCTCGGTCTACTGGTTGCAGATTCAGGTTTTTTCTGGAAAAGTAAAAGAACGAGTGTCAAAATTATTTCGTATTAAAATTATCTCGTATATAAATTAATTTATCTCAGGGTCAGTAGTTGAACAGTTTTTGTATAACAGCGACATCTATTATTGGTCTTAAGAACTATTTAAATTTTTATCACACAGTGCTTAGAAATGAAACATATTTAAAAGTACATAATAATTAAAAACTAAAGTATCATTACGCCTTTAAATTTCAGACTTTACCAGAGGAGGGGTACATATGTATTTATCTTCTTAAAAATTAGTAACTAACAGCCAGCATTAGATAAATGAATTATCATCCTAGCGTAAAGAATTGTTTAGCTTTTTACCGCGCCACCTATTGGAGGATAGTATACGAAATTTCAAATTTGTTTTCAGACGAATACTATGAATAATAAAGAATAGAAACGAAATGTAAGCTTCTATGCTAATTGACAGATGGCGTTTACAGCAAATTGTAAAATTCTAAATCGTTTTGGATAGATTTTTATTAAAACAAAGCAGTTGGATATTTTTAATAAAGATTACCAAGTATAAAATAAAAATATAAATATAGTAAAATTAATTAGTTAAATAAAATAAAACGCGAATTAATTCGTATAGTTATATTTATGTGGCCGCCTCATAGGAGAAAAAAACTATTTTATAAAGATTGAACGGTCGGTATTTAAAGTTTATAGAACAGCGAAATTACTGGTATCTACTGGTGGTAGGACGTCTTGTGAGTCCGCACGGGTAGGTACCATTACCCCGCCTATTTTTCTGCCGTAAAGCAGTAGTGCGTTTCGGTTTGAAGGGCGGAGCAGTTGTACTGTTAAAAGTGAGACCTTAGAACTCATGTCTCAAGGTGGGTGGCGGCATTTACGTTGTGGATGTCTACGGGCTCCGGTTACCACTTAAGACCTGGTGGGCCGTGAGGTCGTCCACCCATCTAAGCTATAAAAAAAGAGCCTACACCTGTCGCGAATCATTAAAACAATTTCCAAATTATAAAAAAAATAATCTTGTTTATACATAATTGTATATTATATAACCATGATGAAACACAATATTTAATTATTACCAAATGTACTAATTTTATGTAAATGGTACCAATCACAAATCATCACTGCGTTATAAATATTAATAAGGATACAAAAAATGTCAATTAGTCTAACGTTATTAGTAACCCGGAACGTGTTGACCTTGGTGGCGACGATAAGTTGAAATATTTAAACATTTTAAAACTGAATATCTTCATCAAATGCTTTCTGAATTGCTTAAAAAGCTGTAAGGAAAAAAATTTTTGGTGCGACTTCAAACTGTTGGCGAATTATTTTAACCAGTCTTCGCCTAATTACTAAAAATCAACGATAAGCTAGTCAAAGATACTTTCTAAATTTATATTCATTGATTAACCAAAAAATATTAATGAAACTAAAGCATGCCATTGGTAATCAGTAAATAAATTATGTAAAAAGCATTTAAAAAAATATGGCCTCAATCTCAACGCAAGCCTAGTGACTTGGTTAGTTTAGCAGATGTGTAATCTGTATTGCCTAAATATCAGAGATATTTTATTAGCATTTTTACGCGGCGACATTATCTCTTCTCGTATTTCATATTTTAAGGTGACTCTGGGCTCGACGAGTAAATTAACTCTTAGACACAGCCCACTGAGTTTCTCGCCGGATCTTCTCAGTGGGTCGCGTTTCCGATCCGGTGGTAGATTTTGCGAAGCACGGCTCTTGCTAGGGTCCGTGTTAGCATCGTCATCAGGTTTGAGCCCCGTGAGCTCACCTACTAGTCACGGTTACGCTGAAATAGCCCCTAAGACTAAACTCTTAAAAATTAAGTGCCAAAAATAAAACTGAATGTTGAGAAGTCTAAAAAACTTAAAGTTTTGGGCCACATAATTTCACCGCTTACCATCAAGGCTAGGTTGTAAACCAATAAAAACTGTTCCCAAAAATAATGTTACCATGACATTAAGATACCTAGCATTAAATTTTACTCAATATCGATTTTAATTATTACATTTCGATCATTTAACAATCGACATTCCGTTTTATTATATTGTTCTTTGATTTCGCAAATCGATAAAAATACGTCTTGAAATGGTAGATGTTTTGATAAAATACTTCAAGTAAAACAACTTTCTGTTTTAATGATTAGTGAGGATACTCTGATTTATTATAGCAGATGGACCACTATTTTTATTTCAAAGAGCAATATTGAAGCATATTCATATAAAAACTGAAAAAGAAACTTGACTGGCGTGCAGACGAGAAAATTTTACGAAGCTGTTTTGTCTTTTACTATTTGCATATTAATTGCAGTCTTAAAATTGAATACACATCAATGGGTATTGAAAATCTAATAAATATGTGCAGACAAGGTCAAGGCTGACCTATTCGTAATATAATCAAATACCTTCGTCCAACTTGAGGTGGATGTAACTTTCACTTTCATTGGTTTTATCTTAGCGACACATGAACCTTTAAGAGATAATATGTATATGAGAGTGGCAGGAGTCATTATATGCATACTACGTGCAACCTAATCTATACATCAGCCCGCTGAGTTTCTCGCCGGATCTTCTCAGCGGATCGCGATTCCGATTCGGTAGTAGATGCATTCAAACCCTATTGTCGTGGCTGCCGCTAATTACTTATACGACCGCGACGGGGCAACGCAAAAGCGCCGAATCCACTCTCGGTGCTTTTAGACCTCACAAGCATTGGTCACCGGTCTTGTCGAACTTGACGATTACGACGAAGAGTTCGACGAGCGAACTAACCCATAGACGCCACCCACTGAGTTTCTCGCTGGATCTTCTCAGTGGGTGGCGATTCGGGTCCAGCGGTAGATTCTGCGAAGCACTACTGTTGCTAGGACTAGTGTCAGCAAATTCTCTCAGGTTGAGCCCGTGAGTTCACCTACCCGTTCGGGAGTAACCGGAATAGCCTCTTAGGCTTCCAGCGAATAGGTAGGAAAAAAAAAGGTGCATTCGCGATTGCTCTTGAGTTGTTAGGTCTTCTTTAGAGGCGCTCGGGTAGCTCTTAGCAAATCCCACTACCACGCTTGGCTGAGCCATTGCTTGCCCACCTGTCCTGGTGAAACTGAAAAGGTCTCCGGGCCACCAGTAGCCACTTATTCATAAAATAAAGTATGCAAATCGAACTTTTTTTAGTACAAACTTCTTTTGCTAGAAGAAAGCAGTAGTAGCCTGTTTTGTAACACTTGACACCCCTAATGCACTAAAGTTGCCCAGAGGATGGTGGCGGACACCACTAATAAAATGACACGGCGTTGACAACCCTGTCATGCTGAAAATCTCTAGATTATTTGCGTTACATTTTAAGCTAGGTTTTTTTTTTTCGAGAAGCCACCAAACGTTTCTTAATTATATTTCACAAGGCAGATTTATGATCGTATTAAAAATGTTGATCTAATTCAACTCGCGGATCATCCTTTCTACTATTCGCGTTGACCTTGTTCTAATGTTATAATGATCTCTGTTAAAAATGTTAATTTTTTGCCTCACCGACTTAGAATTAGGGGTTCGCATTCGATTGACAAGATTTGTTTGGCGATGTTGCGCATTAACTCGTACTGATTATCAGCCATTCTCTGTATTTGTTAAAATTGTTTTAATTGTGGTAGGACGTCTTGTGAGTCCGCACGAGTAGGTACCACCGCCCTGCCTATTTCTGCGGTGAAGCAGTAATTCGGTTTGAGCGGTGGTGCAGCAGTTGTAACTATACTGAGACCTTAGAACTCATATCTTAAGGTCGGTTGCGGCATTTACGTTGTAATTGTCTATGGGATCCGGTAACTACCTAACGTCAGGTGGGCCGTGAGCTCGTCCACCCATAAATACTATAAATAAAAAATTGACAATATGCGGGCTTGTTTAATTGGGCTATGGCTGGGTATAATGTGTTTGTCTAAACAAAAATTAAACAAACATGATTTTTACAATTTTAATAACACCAAATTAGTTCCTATATAAACATGTTTCTTATAGTTACATATTTAAATTGACGGGATATTAAAGTATAAAGCACAGGATATTGTTAATTGTGCGCTCAATAACGAAAAATAATAATTTGACACGTACTACCGGCTAATTTAAAAATTCTTGGTGTTTTTATTAGTAGATAGACTAGCTCACATGCATGCGTCTTTCATTGCAGTCCATAAAAATACAGTGAAGTCTAGCTGAAGATGAAAAGTTAAATATTCCCGAGTGGAAGGAATAATTGTTTTCTTTTTGTTTTTTTCCCCTACCTATTCACTGGTAGCCTAAGAAGCTATGCCCGGACGGGTAGGTATGCTCACGGCCTCAACCTGGGAGACTAGTACTAGCTAGCACTAGCCCTAGCAAGGTCAGTGCTTCGCCGAATCTACCACCGGATCGGAATCGCGAGCCACTGAGAAGATCCGGCGAGAAAATCAGTGGGCAAATAATTGTCTTTTATCCCACATGTGATTATTTCGAGGCACATATCATGCGAACATGAAGACTGTAAAACATTCGCAACTGGTGGTAGGACCTCTTGTGAGTCCCCACGGGTAGGTACCACCACCCCGCCTCTTTCTGCCGTGAAGCAGTAATGCGTTTCGGTTTGAAGGGTGGGGCAACCGTTGTAACTATACCTTAGAACTTATATCTCAAGGTGGGTGGCGCAATTCAGTTCTAGATTTCTATGGGCTCCAGTAACCTCTTAACACCAGGTGGGCTGTGAGCTCGTTCACCCATCTAAGCAATAAAAAAAAACTTCGGAAATAACGACTATAATAAACGCGACATTAAAGACAAGGCACAAGCTAGTTTACTCTCTCCACTCTTTTTCCCTGATGAGAACAAACTCATTTTTAGTGTTAACGTCTAATTCGTGCTTATTTTTCTTGTTTGAAACAAACAACTACTTGTACACATTTTGACACAAATATATTATCCTAGCTAACCCGGCAGACTTCGTAGTGCCTCAATCGATAAATAAAAGACCTAAGCTTTTGTATAAAAATAAACTTAAAACAAACTAAAGGAATCCGTCCGACGGAGGACACATCAAAGGAAAAACAAAATTGTTATTTTTATTTAATTCCGAGAATTTTCATATTTATCTACCTTTTAAACCTTTTCTGGACATCCAGAAATAATTCAAGACCACAATTAGCCAAATTGGTCCAGCCGTTCTCGAGTTTTAGCGAGACTAACGAACAGCAATTCATTTTTATATATATATAGATTGCAAAATCTTATCGATACATCCATGACGTTCACTTTTAATGTCATAATGTGTTGTATTTCTGCAATAAAATCTATATTGAGGATATGAACAATATTGAAAACCGCAAATCCATAAATTAGTGATAAAAATGTGTTAATTTAGCGTTTATTACGTTTAAAAAAAAAAAAAAAAAACACGTTTGACCCTGGGAATATTAGGCACCTCATACAACCGCAATATCTGTTAGTTCCTTTAGTTCTAAAGCAATAATTTCCATATCGTTGCTCGATTTGTGATTTTTAATATTACAGGTGCAATCTCTTTTGCGCAATGTATTGTGTAAAGTATTTTTATTATCTTCGTCTAGAGGAAGTGAACGAGATGTAACGGTTTGCATCAGAAATGCAGATGCAATGTAATTACTCACAATAATGCATGCAATGATGCTCCCAATACCAAATTGAGGAAGATTTTTAACGTATTTTGAAATTGTTATTGTGTCTGCGTGTTAGTTGTAGTGCAGTGGTATAGTGCCACTAATAACTTTAAAAAAAAAAGAACCTTTAAAATTTTTTTTTTATTGCTTAGTAGGGTGGACGAGCTCACAGCCCACCTGGTGTAAAGTGGTTACGGGGCCCATAGACATCTACAACGTAAATGCACCACCCACCTTGAGATATAAGTTCTAAGGTCTCAGTATATGTAGTTACAACGGCTGCCTTACCCGTCAAACGGAAACGGATTACTGCTTCACGGCAGAAATAGGCAGAGCGGTTGTACCTATCCGCGCGGACTCACAAGAGGTCCTACCACCAGTAATTACGCAAATTATAATTATGCGGGTTTGATTTTTTTTACACGATGTTATTCCTTCACCGTGGAAGTCAATCGTGAACTTTTGTTGAGTACGTATTTCATTAGAAAAATTGGTACCCGCCTGAGATTCGAACACCGGGGCATCGCTCAACACGAATGCGCCGGACGTTTTATCCTTTAGGCCAAGATGACTTCGATTATAAATAATTCGTTCAATATTTAGTTTACAGTCGATTGATCATCAAAAAGTCAATATAGTGAACCAAATTTATACGGTGTAAATTACATAAAATATTGTTTTCTATAACTTAAGGATTAAGAAAAATGTGTTGTGATATCACAATATTTTAATGCATCCTCAAGTTTGGAAAAACCAGTAAGTTCCTAATAAGAACTAGCCAAACGAACACAGCATCCCCATGGACCGTACACTGTCGTTGGCAAACTGTAAACTAATATTCTGAATCAAACCGCAGACTATAAGTAGAGAAAACATTACATGAAATAAAATAGAAAATTTTAAAATTAACCATAACAATTGTAATTGTAACAGTTCGCTTAAGGAAATCGCCACAAACGAAACCGCAGTGCTGGATTATTTACATTAACACTTTATACTAAATATTGTTAAACTTACTAAGTTAACTACAAAGTATTTATATGAGCTTTTCCATCCTATAAACTGACCGCTTGACTGCTTCGCGACTTTTTTTTTACCTAATCTGATAGCCTTGAGAGGCTATTTCAGCGTAACCTTAACTAATAGGTGAGCTCACGGGGCTCAAACCGGAGTGATGCTAACACTGACCCTAGCAAGAACAGTGCTTCGCAGAATCTACTACCGGATCGGAAACGCGACCCACTGAGAAGATCCGGCGAGAAACTCAGTGGACTGTGTCTGTGGGTTAATTCGCCCGTCGAGCCCTTCGTCGCAAGCGACGGGTTCGATTACGACGGTGATCGGACTTCGCGACAGAAATAAAATTATGGCACCAAACCATACACAGCAAGTGTCATTGGTAAGAACATATGGCATTGAGAATTTGAGAGCACTTGTCCACGAAGCTTCGGTAATTGTACATCTGTAAAAATATCATTAAAACCAAGATAAGGCTTGTAGCTTTTAAACATCTTCTAAGTTTGGTGTAAACGATTTAAAAGTACAGTTATACTTAAAAGAGTGCAATTTTTTAACAAAAGCATATTGTTAGCCTTCAAATAAAATTGAAGAACTAAAAACATAACTTATATGGCTCGTGAAGTATTTTTATGGGGTTCAAATAAATTTACTTCTATTACTTTTTATTTATTGAACAAAAAAAACACATCCGAACATTATTATGAATGTATTAAACACTGCCTCGCCTGGGAAGACGGCAGGATACACTCCGACGAGGTGGGCCACAATCGGACGGAGCGTTAGGGACTATTGGGAGAGAAACCGGCGAACTATGCGGGCATTGTCGAGCAAGACTGCTTTTTGCATTTGGGCCACCACCGACTTTTTGTTGAGACCAAGCCTCTCGAGAGGCTCGAGCCTCTTATTTTTATTATTAATTTCATATGTTTCCCCTTTCTCAGTTCAGTCTGTCGACAGAGCTGGTGGAACTGTATATTTACTTACTTTTGGCCAAGTAATACCTATATATTAGTTATGAGTTCATAATTATGCTAGTTTTTATTGCGTGTAGTAAGTTTGGTTTTCTTCAAGCCGCAGGAACTTTCTTACTATTCTGCATGTATTTAGGATTGCTGCCTTTTGTAGTGAAATAAATATGTTATCTTTTAAATCTAAAAGCTTTAAGCTGTTGTGGATGTGGTTTGGGACAACTCCAGTGGTTGAGATTATTATTGGGACTATGTAAACTTTTTTCTGTTTCCAAATTCTAACATTTATTCTTTAAGTTCTGTGTATTTTGTCATCTTTTCGGTAAAAGTTTTTTGAATGTTGTGGGTATTCGGGACTGCAATGTCAATAATGTAGGTGACTTTATTGTTTTTATCTTGTAAAGTGATATCCGGTCTATTGTAGTGAATCGTCCTATCGGTAAGAATAGCGCGATCATAATAAAGTTTGCAGGAAAATTGTATTATTATTATGTTATTATTGTCTGTTATATTACTATTCTGTATGTATAGGAATAAAGATTATGAAAAATATCGCTCAATCAAAGAACATGATGGGTGATATTTTTCCGGACAGCACAATGAGTCAATCAAAGTAATTAGAGTTTCTTAAATATGTAGTAAAAATAAAATACTTCATCGTTTCGTAATTCAACCTATTTTCAATCGATCATTAAGTACTTAGTCCGATTGGGACATTCAAACACACAAGCGGTATGTATCGTAATAGAGTTATTATTTTTGTATTAATTCTTTTACTTGTCGTAGACGAGCGTTTTGTAGCGGCCTAGCTTGAACAGCGAGCGCAGTTTGTATAAATAACCGTTGTGGGGTCTAGCCAGCCTTTTTAAGCCACATCGGGGTAAAACCTACCCAGAAATTAGTGGTAGAGGGAAAAAAAGGAATGTCTTAACAGATGCGAAAAGCAGATAAAATAACTTTTATTTTTATTGCTTAGATGTGTGGACGATCTCACAGCCCACCTGGTGTTAGGTGATTACTGGAGCCCATTGACATCTACAACGTAAATGCGCCATCCACCTTGAGATATAAGTTCTAAAGGTTTCAAGTACAGTTACAACGGCTGCCCCACCCTTCAAACCGAAACGCATTACTGCTTCACGGCAGAAATAGGCAGTAAAAAACTGAAGATAATTTGAATGACGATATTCAAAGCATATCAATATCGATTCTTATTCAAACACCCGTGCAGATAGGTCCTAACGTGCCAATTTCTGCTACGAAGCACTCATGTGTTTCGGCTTGACGATTGAAACAGCCATTTTACAATACAATAGTCGTCGACTTCATGGTGGATGCCGCCATTAACGCTGTAAATTTGTGGCAAACAGTGACCATTTAATATCGGACGAGTTGAGAGCTCGTTCACCTTGACTCAAAATTCGCATTGTTGAACAATATATAAAAGTAAAAGGCTGTAAAATTCGAGCATTAAGAAAAAGTTTAATATAAACTGTCACGCGCTTTGAACGCTCGTCTGCACAACACACGAGTCAACTTGAAGTAGCACTTTTACTGTGGTCATTACACAACTTGGCGCATCAACGGTTACGTCACTGGTGTGAAAAATAACATTTTGCTTTGTGACTGTACCGGTATGTTTTTTTAGAGTCACGCTTACTTTCAGCATTTTTTGGGCTACAGGGTTATTGTGCTTAGATGACGCGTTGTTTTTTTATCGGATAATCTGATTTATAATGACATTATTAACGTATTATAAACGTGTCTAGATATAAAAAAGTAAATTAGACTGTAACTTTGTTTGTTCAACTTATTAAATATTTGTAGATATCAGATGATACCTTGCTTTAACTTGCTCTTAGCTATGAACGTAGAATGCTTTAGAGGAGGAGGTAGACGTAAGAAAAAATGGATGGATTGCGTGAAAGACGATATGTGTAAAAGGGGAGTGAACAAAGACATGGTATTGATAGAAGAGTATGGAAGGAGAAAACATGTTGCACCGACCCCAGGTGACTGGGACAAGGGCAGATACCTTGCATGTTTATAGGATATACGTATATGGATATACGTCAGAGATGGTCAGCACATGCCGTAAGCCAGGCCGTAAGCTTTTCTAAGTTATCTACACTTTTGCTTTCTGTGTGGGTGATGATATTTTGTTTTAGCATAAAGACTTAACTCAAGTCACTAGTTAGTTTTTAAATAAAGGCGTACAGTTCGTTTACATGTTCGAATTAATTTCTAGATTTTTTTGTTTCTATTCTAAAATTATTTTACTAATGTGTAAGTACACTTTTCAGTTCAACATTCATGATTTTTTAAGTGAAGTTTTTTTTTTAGAAATCCGAATATATTCTTACTTTAAGTAATATTTTTTATTTAGAAAACTCAATATTTGTTAATGAAATTTTGAAATTTACGTGACGAATTTAGTTTTTTTTTTTTTTTTTTTTTTTTTTATTGCTTAGATTGGTGGACGAGCTCACAGCCCACCTGGTGTTAAGTGGTTACTGGAGCCCATAGACATCTACAACGTAAATGCGCCACCCACCTTGAGATATAAGTTCTAAGGTCTCAGTATAGTTACAACGGCTACCCCACCCTTCAAACCGAAACGCATTACTGCTTCACGGCAGAAATAGGCGGGGCGGTGGTACCTACCCGTGCAGACTCACAATAGGTCCTACCACCAGTGATTACGCAAATTATAATTTTGCGGGTTTGATTTTTATTACACGATGTTATTCCTTCACCGTGGAAGTCAATCGTGAACATTTGTTAAGTACGTATTTCATTCGAAAAATTTGTTAAGTATAAAGCGAATAAATGTTTGCGATATACGATTCTTGGATAAAACCTGACATGCTTGAGGTTCGTGAGACTGTTGAGACACAGTAAACACTGAGGATCAGGTGAGCTGTAGGTGCCCATCGCGCATTAACCGCTATGTATAAAAAGAGGTAACTCTAGAATCTCTGTAATAATGAATCTCTTCATTATTACAGAGATCGTAAATAATGAAGAGACACAGAATGAGTACAGAAAATTTCTCCGATTGTTTATATATTTCATCAACAGAAAATTAAACTAGTAAAAAGAAATATTTTCATACATTGTCCAATCTTAGCTGTTTTTAATTGTAATTTTTCGAATGAAATACGTACTTAACAAATGTTCACGATTGACTTCCACGGTGAAGGAATAACATCGTGTAATAAAAATCAAACCCGCAAAATTATAATTTGCGTAATCACTGGTGGTAGGACCTATTGTGAGTCCGCACGGGTAGGTACCACCGCCCTGCCTATTTCTGCCGTGAAGCAGTAATGCGTTTCGGTTTGAAGGGTGGGGTAGCCGTTGTAACTATACTGAGACCTTAGAACTTATATCTCAAGGTGGGTGGCGCATTTACGTTGTAGATGTCTATGGGCTCCAGTAACCACTTAACACCAGGTGGGCTGTGAGCTCGTCCACCCATCTAAGCAATAAAAAAAAAAAAAAAGCTGTGGCTTGAATTTAACAGAAGATTTACATTGTTTTTAATTCTAAAACCTGAAGCGATTATTCAACAATCCATAGCTTAAATAACCGTTACTTCATCACAAAGTAAAGGCAGCTCGTTCATCATTTAAGGTTTGTAAAAAAGAAACCTAAACGATTGGACAGAAATAACCGGATATTAATCGAGCTGTAATTAAATAAATATTAACAATTCTATGATATCACTTTCGTTCACAAATTGAAGAAATCTAAAATTAGTCAGCAATTAAAGTTTTACATAAACACATAAAATTCTACAAAAATATCTGGCGTTTATATTTAAATACTTTCTAATTTGCGATAAGCGTTTAGCTTGCAGCACCCCTGGTATAATGGATAGGACGATCGGTGCACTTTTACCAAGCGATGTGACCACACCGGTGTTCGAATCCCGCAGGCATATACTGAGATCTTAGAACTTATATCTCAAGGTGGGTGGCGCATTTACGTTGTAGATGTCTATGGGCTCCAGTAACCACTGAGCACACCAGGTGGGCTGTGAGCTCGTCCACACAACTAAGCAATAAAAAAAAGCATATACTTTTTTTTCTAACTGCATTTCTTACGCGTTGTCACTGACGACTGCAATGTTGAACGAAGGCTCGGATAATAGATAAGACGCAAAATGTATACGCTCCTTACATTACTGTTGGTAAGTAGTATTGTGAGCTGTTATACAGGTTAGTTTACCACCGTGCTGTATGTTTCTGCCATGAAGAAGTGATGCGCTCCACTTCGTAGAGTTGAGTGGAGGATAATCATTTCCAGAATCAGATGAACCTTAACCTCGTCAAAGGTTATGGACATACCATCGTGTCGGCTCTTGACGTGACGACGTGACATTCTGACAAATCGATAAAGCTGCGTATTCATGTGGCCTAAAATCTAAGATAGGTAGTACGGAGAAGTTTTCCAATTTTTTTATTATTTTGGATGTCCTCGTTATAGGAGAATCTAAAATATCAGCTGTCAGTAACTTTCGTCTTATTGCTGCTTAAATTAACTCACCTTGGATGGACCTCGACTTTGAGGACCTCATCTCCAACTTTCAGGTTTTCTGGTATCCTCACGAACTTCAGGTATTCTCCCACCGGGTAGAAGTTACAACCTGCGAAAATGAAAGCATTAGTAAAAATACAGTGTATCACAATTGATTCAAAATGATGTTTCTTGAAAGGATTGAATTCACAATATTAATTAAAGTAATATAGTTTTACACGTAACTCGGATAGTAGTGCATCGAAAATCGATAACGCGTAATCGATTAGACGAATTTCTCTGTCATAATCTACCAGTTATACTGCCGTGTATCTTATTACGTGTGCGAAACGCGTTTCTTTGAAGTTACTTAGTATCCCGATATGATAACATTATCCAACACCGTATACTCATTGTTTTGTATTAGCTGATGGTGGTAGATGATCGTGGGTTTTGAATGAAGGTTTTGCCTTGATCTAAACGATGTCAACACTAATGCAGTGCCTTTTTGGAGTCCAGTAGACATCATAACGCGAACGCTGCCACTATTTTGACACTAGAAGTGAGTATAACGATTCGTCTACCATTTAATACGGAACACATGACTGCTACACGTTTCACATAGGCTAGACAGTGATATGTGCACTAATAACATAAAAATCATTAGTCATTAAAAATAAGCAACATCAATAACTAAAAGAAAATGTGATATTGTGAAGTTTTGAAAAATATAATTTTTGTGGAATTTACCATACATTCACATTTTTTATTTCTTGACCTAAATTATTTTTTTACGTGTAGGGTCACAAATGCGACCACAATGCGTCCAACTTTAATTAAATAACTCAGACTAAGATTTCAAAATACTAATATGTATAAATAAGCAGAACTCTGTTTAATACAAATCACATTATTATGTTGTAAAGATGAATATTACACAGATTTCCAATTTTTTTAGATTCAACACAATTAGGTAAACAGTTAAAAATTTATGATAATTAAATTTATTTAAAAATGAATTTAAACTAATGGTTTCCTATTTATGTAGATAATTAGGACTTTTTTATTGCGTTGGAACTACCTTTAATTTTTTTAAATGTTATCACATTGATGGGTTAACGCAATGGTATTTCATTTCAAACAGGACATCATAATTGCGTCACGGTAAATATAGGCTGGATGATGGTACGCCTCTTGGGGCTCGCGACACGCAACTAATACATAATAAGCCTCCATTTAGTATAATTTATGTAGAATAATGTGATTCTAATGCCATCGAAGACACATCAAAAATGTTCCCATGGATGTCCCACGCGATGGCGTGTCGAGAAAAGTACCGTAGCTATAATATGATAAACGTAGCGGTCTCTAATTATAATTCTAATCGTTTTACCGCAAACCGTCAGAAGAATTATAGCTTTAGAAATAATACTAACACAGCGTAGTACGGTAGTGGGAGAATACCTTTTAACAAAATATTCAAGTCGTCGTGGTCTAAAAGATAAGACGTCCGGTGCATTCGTGTTGAAGCGATGCACCGGTGTGCGAATCCCGCAGGCGGGTACCAATTTTTCTGATAAAATACGTACTCAACAAATGTTCACGATTGACTGTCATGGTGAAGGAATAACATCGTGTAATAAAAATCAAACCCGCAAAATTATAATTTGCGTAATTACTGGTGGTAGGACCTCTTGTGAGTCCGCGCGGGTGGGTACCACTACCCTGCCTATTTCTACCGTAAAGCAGTAATGCGTTTCGGTCTGATGGGTAGGACAGCCGTTGTAGCTACACAGATCTTAGAACTTATATCTCAAGGTGGGTGGTGCATTTACGTTGTAGATGTATATGGGCTCCAATAACCACTTAACACCAGGTGGGCTGTGAGCACGTCCATCCATCTAAGCAAAAAAAAAGCTTGAATGCCGCTACCTGCCTATTTATTGATCTATTTGAGATCTATATCTGAATATAATGACTATATATCATAATGTATAGTAAAGATGCATTTTTTCCGGCTTATGTTTTAACACACGATGCTGTTCCTCCATTGCGGAAGTCAATTAGTTGTCAATCATTAATTAAGTATTTAATTCATTAGAAAAATGGTACCTGCCTGCGGAATTTGAACACAGCTCGATACTAATACACCGGGCGTGTATACTTCAGACTATGACGATTTAAAACTTACATTACTTGATATTCTAATTTTATTCGTCGTAGAGAATTAATAAGCTTTCCAAAACATACAGAATTCATTTATTTGTCTTTTCACTTTATTTGGTGTTATTTAAATAATATTAAAAACAAAATCTCATAAAATGTAACTACACATAAATGTAAAATATAAATACTTATTTACCTAAATACGCATAGGTTAAGAGCTAATCGTGTTATCTGCAACGCTACCTAGATTATTGTTTATAGTTTCAATGTTCAGCAATCGAGTTTGAAAATCAGAAAATTGCTCATATTTTTTATAACTAGATGTCAGATTTCTGGCGTGGGAAATAATCTCGGAAGTTCCGTGTGGTGTCGCTATTGTTTACAAGTGAAGTGTTTGATTGGTGGGCTGTGAGTGATCTGGCGAGATTATCATGGATTAAATCGTACGTTAGCCTGAGAAAAAAGGTGGAGGTTAGTGATTTAAAACCATAAGTGTATATTTATGCTTAGCTTGAAATATTTGAATATATTTCTTTAAACTTTAAGTAAAGTTTTTATCAGTTGTTATTGTTCATTTGATGTTAGTTTAGATGGAATTGTTGAGTGAAATGAAACGTTCAATGTAATAGATGAGACAAAAATGTTATGAAAAAATATATATATATATCTCTCTCTCTCTCTCTTAAAATATGTAATGGCGGAATATAACGTGTAATGTGTGTGTCTCTAAAATAAAACTCGTTAATAATATTGCGTATTGCCTTTAATTAAAATGTCCTTCAGGAATCGCTTTGAGCGATACGATGCCCCATTGTTTTCTGTAGAGTGCTCTTCATTTTTCTCTATTATTTTAATGTGTAGTAATGTTTAATCAATCAATTAATCAATGGAACCACGGATTCAATGGAAAGCCCATTTATGTTGAGGTACCATAAATATCATAATATGCCCGTTAATAAATGAATTGCGTCTACTGTAGGACATTTATTTCAACATACAGCATAGGAGCGACCTGCAACCAAGGTTATGCTTTAAATTATTTAATGCTTCATATGAAAGAATGACTGATTACATATCGACGCTTGAAAGGCAAACGTGACTAAGCGACAATGCGTGAACTTTACAGTAGACTAATTTAAAGTTGAAATACCTGGAAAAAAAAAATATTTTAACGAATCTAGCTATAGTACAATCTAGCTAGTAGCTGTAGGATCGAAATGATTTTAATAGACCTCGAAATGTATATTTTTTGCGCATCGAATATGGTTATTGCCTATCATTTATGTACAAAACAGTTATTGTCGCTTAGTCACGTTTGCCTTTCAAGCGTCGATATGTATATCAATTTTGTACAGAAGTTATTCTAGCATAGATAAGATTCAATGATATAGACAATACAAATTCCCATCTCGTTACTTAACACAAAAGCTTCGTCGTTTGTATCGGAGAACAATAGGTAAATCTATATGTAATACAAATATGAGGCGTTTCTCAATGATAAATATATATTTTGTGGCTATTTATGACGTGGATCACTACTATGTGTCATGTTCATTGTTACAAATCAAACAGCGATCGTACACTCCAGGAAAAAAAAAACTTATGAAGCAGACAATATGAAAAGCATTGAAAGTGTGGTTTAAAGATGTAGTTATAAAAAAAAACGGCACTCAAAATTCATTGTTTTTTTTTTTTTTTTTTATTGCGTAGATGGGTGGACGAGTTCACAGCCCACCTGATGTTAAGTGGTTACTGGAGCCCATAGACATCTACAACGTAGACGCGCCACCCACCTTGAGATACAAGTTCTAAAATCTCAGTATAGTTACAACGGCTACCCCACCCTTCAAACCGAAACGCATTACTGCTTCACGGCAGAAATAAGCAGGGCGGTGGTACCTATCCGCGCGGACTCACAAGAGGTCCTACCACCAGTAATTACGCAAATTATAATTTTGCGGGTTTGATTTTTATTACACGATGTTATTCCTTCACCGTGGAAGTCAATCGTGAACATTTGTTGAGTACATATTTCATTAGAAAAATTGGTACCCGCCTGCGGGATTCGAACACCGGTGCATCGCTTCAACACGAATGCACCGGACGTCTTATCCTTTAGGCCACGACGACTTCAAAAATTTTATAAGTTGCGTAAAATAAGGATGCAAACATCTTTTTGATAAAAACATACCCTCCAATTCGCTCTGACACTTTGCAATACCGTTTAAGCGTATTTTTCACAGAGCTATTTGCACTTGGTTCTCTCACCTTCTCTATATAATCGTCTAGAGCTTGACTGCTTGTAGTTTCAAGGACGCTGTGAATTCTAAGCCTAAAGGAGTCCTACCTTGTGAACGCAAAACGTACTCTTAGCTACACAGCTGTCTACATGCTGGCTCTCTCGTACGAGTCTATCCGTTGAAAAACATTTTTTGTCTGGTTACGCGGCATTTATCTTAACGCGTCTTCATTTCAGAAAGCGATTGATTCTTATCCCAGGTTTCACATAGCGTAAAGATTATTCGTTAAGGTTTAAAAGATTAAGTTTTCGAAATAAAGAATACACATAGTACTTAAGGTTAAGCAGCGGCTTGGCTCTGCCCTTGGCATTGCTTACGTCCATAATCACTCACCATCAGGTGGGCCGTATGCTCATCTACCTACTAAGGCAATAATAAAAAAACATGGCTAATGACAGTTAGAGAATAAAGGTGCCGCGTATTTAATATTGACCGTCTCTTGGTCTACACTGATTGCGGTACTAAGTTATTCCAAGTCTTGAAGTTTATAACAGGCCTGGACACGGTTCGCTAACGGTGCTCCAACTTTCTTGTTTATGGTCAAAGTTTTCTATAACGCATAATAGTTAATAATATAAAAGTGCATAGAAAGTCTCCAAGTTATTGCTTATTTTGTACGTCAAACATATGCAAGCATATAATTTGAGTCGGAGAGTTGATACGTCGGAAAAAAAGATAGATGTTTTCATATCCTTTTTTCAACAATAGTTAACTCTTGAGCGGAAGACCTCACCCTTGTCACAGTGACAGAGACATTAACACCGACTATTTCCAATCGATCACCCGGACATCTCTTCAGCACACGAACCCAAAATCTATCTGATGTTGAGCGTTGTGAATGCATAGCAACGTGAAAGGCTAATAATTTATTCATAAACAAATTACGGTTTTAATTTGATGAAAGTGAAGACAGAAAGTTCTTATTCCAGTTGAATAATTCCATTACGCGGTGAGTGGACGGCTGGAGAGCCGGTATCTTGATTACGGAAGCACAAGAAACACACGTTAGTAGATTTTCTCCTGTGTTATGGTCTACAGCAAATAAAGATAAGGAACAAGAGCACCGTATACCTTTACCAAATACAGTTAAAGGAGACTCCGTCGCCGACCGTTCTATTGATCTGTCACAAGCCTCTGGTCCAATTCGAAGGGCTATGACGTTATGACCTCATGTGTTATGAGCAACAGTGATCCCTCAACATCGAGTGAGATATAAGTGAATTTGTGTCTAAGTAAATTCATATCTGAGCAGTTAACAACCGTAAAAACATTTTTACGTTATATTTAATGTAATTTAATTAAAATAGTTCACATCGTGTTGAATCCCTGTTTAACTGACTAACAGATGTTTGATGCTATTAAACCATGAGTAGTCAATATTTCGTAAGATGATAAAGGACAATGGTCGAAATGAATTCATGTATTTGTTAATAAATATCCCTGAAAAACATTAATTGTTAGACACTCACTCTCGATGTCACTCGATGTATGCTACAAGAACACAGGATAATGGAGGACTTAGAAACATTCATTGTTAATTATAGAGCTGTATAAGTTATAAGATATTCGCAGAAAGCACCCTTCAATTTAAAAAATGAGCAAAATCACAAATTATTTTAAACATTCACGTCTTTAACATTACATACATACACAAATATTTTCTAACGGGTTCCACTACAAATTTTACTATGAATGAGATTACGGGTTGACTTCAAAAGAGTTTACCCTTAATTAGGGCGCTTGAAACAATGTGCTCGCGTGTGTATATGAGTAATAACGCATTCAAAGTTCATTGAAGAAAACGCGAAAAATAAACACCTTCATCATTGTAGGTACTTTCGTTCCAATTCCTATATAGTTACATTCTAGTAGGTAACTTTAAGATAAACTTCCAACGCAATTTTACTTATTATAACAAATAAATGAAAGCAAGAACGAATACTTTTGTGTGAAGTCTTTGTACGGTCGTCTTTTATTTCCACATCACTCAATAGTTGAATACGTCAAGTTTAAAAAATACTAAAACATATAAATTTACTATCTTAAAATATAAAATGTTAATCTTAGAAATGCAATCGTCGTCCCGCGATTGCTAAAGTATTTATATTACCATAGCGTTTCGCAATTAGCCTGCAGTTGGTAAATCTTCGTCTAGTTTAATGGCTCCGGTTTTTCATCACTTTATACATTTTGGTAATCTCACTGGATTTTCCTATTAAATTAAGGTTAATTAATGACAGCAAATTAGACCTTTGGTGAAATAATTTTGTTAAATACATCATATCAAAAGCCCTTATTTTTTTTTAACAAAGCATATTCTATTTTTTCTTAACTAATTGGAAGTCGCCAAATTAGACTTTTGATGAAATAATTTTGTTAAGTACATCATATCAAAAGTCTTTAATTTTTTTACAATATGTATTCTATTTTTTTTTAACTAATTGGAAGTCGCTCTGGGCTTTGGTTTGTTTCGTTTGACATGAGGTTCTATGTCGACATTTGAAAATTACTTGATCATTTTTTTATTTATTCTAACCTTATAATTGTTTTTATTGAATTCAATGTTTCTACTATCCCGAGTATCGATAAAAGGTAAGATGGGAATTACAAATTTTTACTCTTTATTGAACATTCTATAAATTCAGATGACATAAAATTAACATAAATATTTAATTATATCTATTAATAATTAAGCGTTGAACGATGTTGTAGAACACTCAATTCAATTTCAAAATTCGAATTCGAAAATTGCAACATTATTACGCAATGAAATTAAAATAGTTTCACAATAATTTAAATGTCACGGGAACAAAATGATAACCAAAATGACACCATATTATTATATTTAAGAATGTTTTAGTAAAAATTCTAATTATTATTACGGTCTGATTCTGAGTTTATTTTCGAAACCGTGAGAAAATTTTGATTGGTTACGTATCATTGGTGTCCTAAAACCGTGACTATTTCACAGAAAATCGGTATTGATGGTGTTATCCGAAAGGTAAACAAGACACAGTTTAATAGTCTTCGTTATCAATGGCTTGGCACGAGCTGAGCACGTACGATTTAATTTTTTTTATTGCCTTTGCAGACAGCATACGGCCCACCTGATGGTAAGCGGTTACCATCGCTCATGGACGTCAGCAATGCCAGGGGTAGAGCCAAGCCGTTGTCTACCATTAAGGACCATCTAATCCATCTAGTACCATTTGGGATATTTTTTGCAGCAAACTAATTAACACGTTATTTTACCTTGGTGGTTATTGTAAACATGAATTTCGGTAATCCTTAGATATGCGTTAGAATTAATTTTTTCATTGCATTTAATTTTCCTATCCAATTTTCCTTACTAATTACTGGTATCTAATTACTGGTAGGGAAACGTGACACTATCCCGTACAGATTGGCACCAGCGTATTGTTTGATGGAAAATGAAGCCGTATTACGATGCTGTTGAGACTTCAGCCTCATGTCAATTCGTAATGTTAAATAATGCGTGAGGTCATCTGATTATTTTATGCGATAAGCGAAAATGGCACGTAATGTGAATCATGCGATTGTGTGTCTGTTTGTCCGGTGTACAACCAACAGTTTATTGACATTGTTAAAGTGCAAGAAAATTAAAAACAATGCGATTAACCTTAAACCGCCTTTAATACTATAAAACAAAAGGCCAAGACATTTAGAAGTGAAAACCGCCAAGGTCATTGCCCCCTCATCAGCAGCACTCAGTACTGACCTACGTTTTCCATTTCAACCAGAAACCCGTTATGATGGCTGATTATATCGTGCGGGAAGTTTATTATTATTTATACTTATTTGTGACTTAGTTACGTTGGCTCAGAACTATTGTAGAGTTTGATGTGTGTACTTTTGTTTTTATTAATTTCTACTATCTTGCCACTACATATGTAAGTCAAGAGGTATGAATTTAAAGTGTATCCTTTAGTAATAGGGCACATATTAATTTCATATGGGAAGATTATTCAGTCTATTTTTACCGGGAAGCAATAATGCGTTCCGGTTTGAGGTGTGGACGTAGAGATACCTCAGATATCAAAGCGGTATTGTGATTGATGTCTCTGGTAATAACTCAACACCAATACCAACAACTCAACACCAACAATAAAATAAATACACTAGAGCAAAATGGTACCGTAACTAAAACGAGATTAATGTCCCATGAGCCGAAATTAAAATTAAAATTTAAAGGTTTAATTATATTGCATAATCATTTTCTTTGATCAGTGATGGTCGCGCTTTGATGGCAATAAGACTTTCGTGTTTAAATTTAATTCTCTCTGAAATTTCTTCACATAACAAGTTCGAATAACATAATGGTTTATGCCATCATCGCTTCAACTTTCAACTTGAATTAAGTCGTTGATCTGATGACGCAACCTCAAAATGCCGGATGGAAAAACGAAAGTAGTGATAATAATCATCAGATCTTGACATTCTATAATTACCGGACTACTACAAATACAAAGAAGATTGTCTCATCCATGCTCTAGGAATCTCGCTGACATTCAAGATATGGAGCTTTAAGAAAAAATACCATCACTTGAACATTTCCGTAGAGTACCTTCATTTCCCTTCCCTCGTAGTTTCTACTAATTGTTTTCATTGAAGTTTAATTCTGTAAATGTTATCACTCTACTTGCTGTAGGGTTGTCAACGTTTGGTTTTTAACATATCAAGTGGAATTCAAAATGTTATATCTCAGGCTATCAATAGTGAGTACTTCAACGCCTATAAAATATTATGAATAAAACCTCGTGACAATCACAGCCTTTCCTACGTGATAAATAAACTCTGGAATGTTTTGCCGCGTGAACAGCAAGTGGTGTCGGTTCTCATTCAACAAGTGCAATCAGGGCTGTCGAATGTTTTTTATTTTTTATTTTTACATATTTTTATAATACTATAATATAGTTGATTTTATTACGATAAATTATTTATGAATTTTCATGAATGTAACGAATTTCTTATTTATGTATATGACAAAAACATACAAGCACATGTTAAATATCATTTATTTTGTGTTTTAGGGTATAATACTTTCCCTCAAATGTAAATTCTGCTACAAATATTGAAACATTAAGTCAGTTCGAGCCACTATTACCTACCCTTTTATCTGATGGTGACAGGAATATTCTACCTGTGCTGACCGAGGCTATGACAACATCAACTACTCTATACAGGAATAAGCGAGACAGGCAGAAGAAGCTTAGTGTGAGAATGAAGTGGGTATACAGGATGGATCAATATGAGTTTCCAGAAATATTGTCAGTCATGAATAACTTTCCCTTTAACTATGGCACCATCTATTTTATATTCGGCGATATGTGGAGCATTGCAGTCCAGAGTGGGGTATATCTGATTGCACCATGCAATAAAGCTACACCCTCACAAATCTTTCCTTTCACTTTCAGCTTCCTGAATCATCACGCCTTTCTTTGAAAAAAATTACTACAACATCTTCTGGTTGACAAACTACATTTTAAGATCAGCCAAATTACTTAAATGTCAACTTATCACGAGAAGATGTCATTAAAATAATTTTAGAGCGATAAGACTCAACCTTGGCGTTTATTACGGCTTCATTCGTAGCGCGAGTCGTGTTCCTGTGTTTTTGCCGAAGTCAACGGCCGCGAGGGCGGTATTCATCAATACTAATGGGTATCCGAGCATAATGTGTTGCTAATTCAACTTTACTGTAATTATTTGTTACATTCAAATGACCACGACCGCAAAACTTTTGTGTGATATGCAGAGTTTAGTAGAGCAGTCTAGCGAGTTTGATCCTTATATAAAGTACATAAGGCACAGTGTTTCCAGATTGGATGTTTACTGGAATGCTTTATCAAAACTATTGGAGCTTAAAATTTAGATTTCGACGATACAAATGCGTTTGTGTAAAATCATTGCGTGTTAAACAATAGTTAATATTCTACTTGTGTAGTTAAATAGCATGTGTACATAGAACATACACACCAAAACACTCGCCATCTCACCCAAGTATGAATTGAATAATTTACCAAAATAGATTTAACATTATACAGATGAACATAAATAAAAAAAAAAATGAGACAATTCTTATATTTTAATAAGTAGATAGTCCGTGTGGGAGAAAAATATTTACAAAAAAATCCGTAGGGTATATAATATATTCCCACTAACAAGTTGTATAGCAAGCAAGCACGCAATTAATAACACAATTATATATCGACCAACTTAAATGGGTTTGAACGAGACTCAGTGATTCTAATGTAATTGGGTAATACCTTACACAAGGGATTTTCGTAATTAAAAGTAAGCACAACTAATGGCAGTATAATGAGCTTTCGAAAGAGGTATAAAAAGTTTATTTTAGAATCTTCACACTTCGTTAGAGACTGACCTTGGAAACCCTGGTGTTTTATTTAATTGATAAATTTTAAAGCTTTTTAGACTGTATCGTTTTATCTTCTATCTATATATCTACCTATCTCTATATATAAAAATAAATTGCTGTTCGTTGGTCTCGCTAAAACTCGAGAACGGCTGGACCGATTTGACTAATTTTGGTCTAGAATTATTTGTGGAAGTCCAGAGAAGGTTTAAATGGTATATAAATATGAAATGCTCGGAATTAAATAAAAATAACAATTTTGTTTTTCCTTTGATGTGTCCCCCGTCGGACGGATTCCTTTTATTTGTTTTAAGTTTATTTTATACAAAAGCTCAGGTCTTTTATTTATCGATTGAGGCACTACGAAGTCTGCCGGATCAGCTAGTTTTAAATATATTGTTTATTAAATAGATTAGTTTCGACTTAATAACAATAATCGTTTTGTTAATAGCACTGCTTGACTGTGGGAAATGCTTTTCTTGGTCTTTTATATTTAATAGGGATGATGCGGAATCGTTTTGGCTGAAGAGATTGTCCACCATTCATAGACCCACGCGCCACCTGAGATGTCAGTTACAGAGTGAGTTCATGCGTGTTCTCTCGTTTCGCTGCATCCATGCAGAGTACGTTTCCGGAGTTTTTATTTACACCAATCTAGGACTCAAGACTTAGGGAGTAAAATCAGAAAACAAGATGAATACTACTACGGTCGAATGTATTGACTATTAAATTAATTAATCACTTTTGAACATTGGATGGGTGGATTGTCAGTTAAAAATCTTACTCATGTCAATAGCCAAAAATAAGTAAAAAAATCATATATTTTCTAAGTACCCATTCGTAAATAATTCAAACCGACTCCCATAGATTTCTCCGCATTCGTCAAATTAATAAAAAAAATACCGTGTCAACATCTCAGTACCAACTCTTGAACTAGGTTAAATTAAGACTAACTTAACTCTTTTACTTATTAAGCAAAATTCGATTTTATCACAATAACACAGAGCTTATTGTGAATGCGAAATGCATTGCTGACATTTAAATTCGAATGCAGAAGAATATCCAAGTAATGGCTTAAAATATAAGGCGCGATTTCCCTTGCATTTAACTCTGGGTCGTGGGACTAGTTTTACTTGATACAATGGCTTAAGAAACTTTGAGTTTAAGATTTCATTGTCACACTTCTAATTGTTGTTTCCTCAGGAAGTAGGAAGTAGATTTTGTTTCCCACAGTTATATGAATGCGATTCCTCAAATATATCATAGATAATCCTACATTAATTTGTCGGCTGTGATACAATGATTTATATACGTCTAACGGAAGCCGCTTAGTAACAATTTGCATGAGACTGATAGAGACGACTTGATTGCTGATGATAATATATAATTATTATTAACTAGCGACCCGCCCTCGCTTCGCTTCGGAAACATTAAAACACACATGAAACCAAAACAAAAAAATAAAAAATATATAAAAAAAGTAGCCTATGTTCATCAGGGACAATGTCGGCTTCTAATGGAAAAATAATTTTTCAAATCGGTCCAGTAGTTTCGGAGCCTATTCGAAACAAACAAGCAAACAAATCTTTCCTCTTTATAATATTAGTATAGAAAACAAGAGTTGTGATAATTAAACAGATGCACAATCTAATATATCTTTGTCTAGAAATTTAGAAGAGACTGGATTGCTTTTTTATGCCAGAATTTTTTTTTTACTTTCTCGGTACAGAGTGGTCTCTCCGAGGAGTTTATTTTAATGTCTCGAGTGCAGTAGTGGTACAGTATGTATCGAGGGTGAAGAAAGCGTTTGATTATGTTATAAAAATCTCCACGGTGACCCGAGGCTGAAATTATCAACATTTAGTATCGCGGCACGTAAGAACTCATAGTAAAACGACCAAACCTTAAGCTTCTCGTAAAGTGGATGGTGAAATGTTTCGCGTAAGGTAAACACAGTACGTAAAATAATTGGCAATTTATTTGAAATGTCACAGTATTAAAAAGAGCTGAGAAGTGTGTGTAATGTGTGCCTTGATGGAGCTATGTTAAAAACATCATGTGTCAATGAGTGAAAACTGAATGAGTATTGGAGCCTATAAACATCACCGCATGCAAGCCAGATTAAAGTGTAAGTGGAATTTAGTATGTACATATAAATATACATAATATACATGACCAATATTCCTTTTACTCATTTTTATTTATACCTTATAATATTATCATCAAAATACGCCTTTCACAAAACATTAAATTGAACACGATATAAAATATATTCAATAAATTTTTGAAGCAACTAGCTTTTAAATTTATATAAACAAGTCAATCCTGATATTCTTAGAGCATTAATATTAATTCGCCCATCGCGGACGTCGTCCAACACACACTCTAACGAGTGGGTGGCGAAGAAAGTGAAACTTTATGTAACTGAATATTTTATTGTCAATTTGAATATTTACGATCAAAAGTGAAATGATGATACTGAATTGAGCTGTGTTGTTTAGCTGGCATACGTTATTGTTGTGTGATTGTGGAATCTTAATGCTTTGTATACTGCTGTCAATAGGGGAATTAATACCACACAAAGCATAGTGAAAACATTCGCTCGTATTTCAAAGTTTTAGAACAGTAATTGCTCTGAGGATGTTAAGTATTTAGGACTGGTTCTCATTAAGAAGTTCTTAAGTCACTTTTCAACCACTTTTCATCCGCATGCACAGGGTACAAAACCAATGTGGATCGAGGAATACAGCTTTTTTTATTGCCTTTTAAGATATACAAGCATACAGCTCACCTGATGGTAAGTGGTTATCACTGCTCATAAATGTCAAGGGCACAGCCGAAGTCGCTGTATTATGATGCCATTGCTTTTTAATACAGTGACAACACGTAGAGGGAGAATGCATGTCCACAGTCTGATCTTTCATCAACTGGGAGAAGAGCCGTTCTTGGACATGCTTACTCAGGCCCCGACTGGTGGTAGGACCTCTTGTGAGTCCGCGCGGGTAGGTACCACCACCCTGCCTATTACTGCCGTGAAGCAGTAATGCGTTTCGGTTTGAATGGCGGGGCAGCCGTTGTAACTATACTGAACTAGAACTGATATCTCTACTTATATAGAACTTATATCTCAAGGTGGGTGGCGCATTTACGTCGAAGATGTCTACGGGCTCCAGTAACCGCTTAACAGCAGATGGGCTGTGAGCTCGTCCACCCATATAAGCAATAAAAAAAAAGAGTCGGAGTTAAAACAGTGAGCCTTGCTTCGCCGTAAGTGGTAATTTCCAGAAAAAAAAATTCAATTCACTTCAACCCGATAACGGTCACAGTAAATGTGTCAAAGAAAATAACAACCGTCAAAGTAACATGAGCATCTCGCGGTTTCGCTCTGAATCCTTCGTAACTTAGTTCGTTGAGCACGGAGTGAAAATTCACTTTAACACGAAAATATTTATATTATTGACGTCAAATTTATTAAAAAAATCTCGCAGTCTCTATTTATTTAAGGCTACATAGAAGGTTAGTATTGTTATACTCTTCAACGTCCCATGTCTCTACATCATTATTTAAAAAAAAAAAATCACTGGAAGCTTTCAAAACTAACTAGATTTGTATTGATTAAGAAGACAGATTAGAACTACCAAGCCGTTGCTTGCTACTGTGGACTCTTCTCCAGCCAAGTTTGAATAAGGGAAGAAATTTAGAAAGTAAGTGTATTTTATAAGCCGTTATTTAATGGAACCTCGAAGTTACGAATAAATACCAATTAGCGATGGTACTCCCTACGTATAGCCGAGGCACATTTACATAAAAATCGAGCATGAATGCAAATGCATTAATTACAAACTTTGTAGAGTTTGTGGAGTAACACATAGAAAAGACTTCAACGCGTTATACTGTAAAATTTTTAAGTTGAAACTGGTAATAATTTGGATTTTGACGCTAGGAACTACGCTTGTTGTATTCGTAAACATAAATAATTGTTAATTGCTGAAATCAAAAAACTATTGACAGTGCTGATACGCACTATTATCGGTCGTTTTTGTACATAATAAAAGTTGTTAGTACAAGTATTATTTATTGTTAGGACAACGTTTCCCAAGAAGAATAGTATTTCGCAATTACATGCACTGTCATTGTAGGCAAGCATTTAAGTGACCCGCTTGATAGCAAATAGCTATTATCGCCCAAGGACCTTTACAACGTCAGGGACAAAGCTAATCCGCTGCGGACTGCTATATCAAAACATATACAGTATTTAAAAGAAAAAAAACTATGTCATATCTTAATATGAGTCGTAAAAAGATAATTCCCACAATTAAGCATGCAGTAATGTTATTACAGTACATAAAGTACGTGAACCGGCTTATTACCCGTGTAATAACTGTTTTATTAACCGAAACACGAGTCAAAGGTTTCCAGCATGCACTCTCATAGCTTTCACTGAACTTTAAGTAGAGTAGTCTGCTTATGTTGTTTGTGCTGCAGATGATTGAGAGCAGGTGGTGATCCGATTATGGTTTTCGTCGAACCCGTCGCTTGTGATGAAGGGCTCGGCGAGTAAATTAACCCACAGACAAAGCCCACAGAGTTTCTCGCCGGATCTTCTCGTGGATTGGGATTCCGATCCAGTGGTAGATTCTGCGAAGCACTGCTTTTATACTAGGGTTAGTGTTAGCAACGTTGTCAGGTTTGAACCCCGTGAGCTCACCTACTTGTTAGGTTACACTGACATAGCCTCTCAAGGTTATCAGCTTAGGTAGGAAAAAAGGTGGTTTTCGGGACACTCGTGAGCTAGTACCACCATTATACTTCCTTTTGTTATGAAGTAGTCGAGTTTGAGAAGACTACTCAGTATTTTTGTGTATTTCAGACTTATATTTCCATATAGCAATGCTACGGCACTTACGGGGAGTGGTAGGGCGGGTGCTTTCCTAGACCCCACCACAAGCCACTACAGGATAACACATGCAAAAGCACAGACGAAGGATATTTTTTAGTTATATAGTTGAATAAAATGTTGTGTTGTCGTTGTGCGATCTATTTCAAACGTGTAACATAGAGTTTATGAAACATCACGAGCGTGTTCAACATCACACAGCAGTTACATATTTATCTCGAGTTGATCTCGATTCTAGTAACGGTGCATATTACATTTTCTTAGTTACTTGTTTTGTTTAACATATTGCGTGGAGCTTAAAACCGACTTAATAAAGCGAGTTACTTAGATCCATATTTTTTTTTATTTTTTGTCATTAAAAAAATATTTATTTTTAATTTATATTAACTCTTGGAATTTCTTGTTGATGATAAGTGACAGCAAGATCAAGGGACATTACGATGAAATGCACTTATTCCACATCGTATATATCAGTGCTTCAAAATTCTGACTAAACATATCTGCTATTTAAAACTATGACTATTCATAATCCTGTATATAATAATACGATGCAAATAAGATATAAATTTATCGCATATTGAGTGCACGTGATACCAACAATATAATAACAGTCGTGAGATGACTTGAAACTGAGTTCAGACTTATTGAAATGCATTAAAATTTTCAAGATTATCAACACAGTAATAGTAAAAATATATTCCAAGTACAAGTCCATCCAGCCTCCTGGTCTCTACGGACATAGAGCTCGAAGAGTACAAAGAAGTAAAAAAAGCTTTTTTCGGACCATGAGGTCATTGAACACTCACCCAAGACATGCCTCGCGGCGAAGCTCGCCAGCAGCACCCACAATATTTTGAACACAAACATTGTCTGACACTTTAACACTAACTCACTTGCACGTGCGACACTTTTGCATTTTGTCACTATTTCGTCTCATTCACTCGTGTAATCTACTCGGATGTAGCCTCACGAATATCTGGAACAAAGGAGCTTATTAAGTTTTTAAATTATAGTCAATGGATTGCCGCTTCTGATGATGGATCATGATCTTTACGCCCTGTCAGGACCTATATGGTACGGGTTGGGATGTCTTATGAGCCCGCACCACCGGCCTACCTATTTCTGCCCTGACGCAGTAATGCGTTTCGGTTCGAAGGTACAGTATTTCTGCTATAAAAGCCGAGACCATAGACATCAATGTGGGTGGCAGCATTTATGTAGTAATGTCTACGGGCTCTGGTAGCCAATTAACACCAGGTGTACTGTGGATTCTTTCACACATCTAAGGAAAAAAATACATATAAACTTATGAATATTATTAAGTAATTTGGAACAGTAACTACGTGTAATGACATCGATTATTTATTTGCAGGTTTTACATATTATTATAAGAAGGTGGGTCACTTTTTTTGTAATTCAAGCAATTGTGTTATATGACCGTTGTCCTACCCTTCACTCATTTGAGTACGTGTAACATAAATAAAGACAATTAAATTCAAATTTTGATTTGTATTGCATGGAGCCGATTAGCATATCGATAACGCCTCTGCAATATGTCTTCGTTTGGGAACTTTTTGACATGTGCTCACAAGGCAACGTGCTGGAGTTATTATTTATCAACAAACGTACTAATACACAGAACATCACTAACTAATGTACTACACATAAATCATGAGGAAAGGTCACAGATTAGTTATACAATAGAAGTGATAGTGTGTCATGATTCTGATCACAGGAAGTTTTTCGAATGCGGTTTTATTGTATTGATTTTAAATGTCAAAGCGTTCTATTATTGACTAGTTTTTGTCTGTAGATTTACTTGCACAGATATTTTAAAGTAGTTTTTTAACCATACTTCTTATGTGTTTTTCGACGCAAATTTTGTGAGTGGTTGTAATAGAAAAAAGTTTATGAAAAAACTTTTTGTGTTTCCTAGAAAATATTTTTAACAAATGCTTCAAATACTACAAAATAAATATAAAAATGAATTGCTGTTCGTTAGTCTCGCTAAAACTTGAGAATGGCTGGACCGATTTTATTTGGTCTTAAAATATTTGTAGAAGTCCAGAGAAGGTTTAAAAGGTAGATAAATATAAAAATGGTAGGAATTAAACAAAAATAACAATTTCGTTTTTCCTTTGATGTGTCCCCCGTCGGATGGATTCCTTATGTTTGTTTTAAGTTTATTTTATACAAAAGCTTAGGTCTATTATTTTTATATTGAGGCACTACGAAGTCTGCCGGGTCAGCTAGTATAAAATAAATTGTATGACTACAAGTGAAAACCGGTCACAGTCCGTTATGACTATCGCTGACGATTGTTTTTAAGAAGCAACGCGCGTATCATCTGTAGAACTTTGATGGTACTACGACGGAAATATTTCCAGGAATATCAAAAATAACTGTACCAAGTTTCGTTAAAGTTCGGATGAATTCTTTCGAAACTCATTAAGGACAATGATCCATACAAAGATTCATTTTTACAAATAGGTTTCGATAGTAATGAGACACGCATATATTTTCGATAGATAAATTAGCTTTTCCATCACATCAACTATATCTTTGTAAAAAATCAAATCCGTTAAGTTATTCCATTGTAGCGTGAAAAGATTAAGCGTGTTTGTATCATTGTATTGTATTAGCGGTAGGCACCGGCTTGGCTCTGCCCCTGGCATTGCTGAAGTCCATGGGCGACGGTAACCACTCACCATCAGGTGGGCCATGCGCACGTCAACCTACAAGGGCAATAAAAAAAGAAATCAATTTTATATTAGTATAATGCTTTAGTATAATAAGTCAAAAATTAAATTACAATCGGTAATATCCACCACTGTATGTGAAGTTAACAATTAGCCTAAAAATCTAAATTGTACAAGATACATCTTAAATAGTAAGATGTATCTTCTAGACATACGAACATAATTTAAAATCATCTTTATAGCTCGTTATGTAACCTAAGTTTCTTTTCGAACTATGTTTCTTTCGATGTTTAGTGTTATTCCAAATTAGTAAATGACCTAGGTTAATAGGTTACGTTGCTTAAATTCCGCAATTGAGGAAGACTTAAAATAAAGATTTAAATCAGATTTCATATTGTTATGATATCGCGATAGTGTAGTTATGTCATTATTTTACGTAATTGTGTTAATATTGACAATTTCATTTTACGATTTGTCATCGGGCAGAGCGTCGTGGCCGGGCGATACCTCACCGATATAAATGGATTTGGTTCTAGAACAGCTGAATTCTCGGAAGTCAAAACCTTTGTCAATGTAGAGCGTAGCTCTAATATCATAGATAATATACAGAAATTAGTTATAGGTAAGCAACTCAAGCATTCAGCAAAAATGTTTACGGGCGTCGGCCACTAGATGGCTTTGCTTCGATTAGTTTCTCATTGCTCCTGTAAATGGCAGTAACATATTACTTAACATATATTTTATTTTTATTAAATAAAGACTTGTATGATTTATATTTTTTTGTTTTCTGTGTTTAGATAAACAATAATTAAAAGCCTTTATTTTAACAACATATAAGTTTAGGGGCATCCGCAACAAGATGTCGCTAGTTTCCATACACAAAAAAATATTTGACTTAAAGTATCGCAGTTTCAGGGCCCTGTCTAATACTACATGTACAGGCGACATGCAGTATTAGAGAGTAAACTGTTATTAAAGTACTAAAGTATTTTTTATTAAAGGAAGGAATTAAACTAAATGAACTTATTAAGAATTAAACTTAATTTACTAGATTTACTAAAATTATCAAGCCATATTATTGTAGTCAGTACCCGTGGAAACAAACTAATATTTCGATTTGTGTAACCGGTCTTAATGCAGTTCATCGTTGCCATCAATTGTTGGACACAAGTGGAACGCCTGTGCATTTAGTGTTGCTATGAATTTTAACGTCATGCAGATAACGACTTTATTTTTTAATTAATACATTTTTGGAGTTTACTCCTTTAGAATCGATTTACATATATAGGCCCGGGGTATGAAAATTATGGGGACCAAAATCGTACTAGCATGTCACACGAAATGCGTTATGCGCCTGATTGGCTCCTGATTGCGTGATGCGTTCGCGCGCCAATCAAAATCGTACTAGCATGTCACACGAAATGCGTTATGCGCCTGATTGGCTCCTGATTGCGTGATGCGTGCGCGCGCCAATCAAAATCGTACTAGCATGTCACACGAAATGCGTTATGCGCCTGATTGGCTCCTGATTGCGTGATGCGTGCGCGCGCCAATCAGGAGCCAACGCGCGGCCGCGTTATCGCAGGTGACGCCGGGCTGCTGCGCCGGCAGTCCGCCACAAAGCCTCGTACTGATCGCGCGTTTCTCTCATTATTGTATTTTCATATATTTGTTAGTCGTTTGTTTTGTGTCTCGTTAATTTGTTAATAATCTGTAGTGTATCGTGTTGTCGTAATATAGAACTATTTCTCGTATTGTTTCGTTTAATTTTTTATATCCAGTAAACTCCAGTCGTGCGTCGGAGCGGACACACACACTTTTTTTGTCTTTAATTAATCCCATTTCTTCTCGTGGTGATGGCAGCTGTGGCATCTATCGACACCAGGAACGGCTTGAGATAAGATTATGATTTTTGACAATAGCGAGACGAAAATATTTTATGCATTTGTTAATAAATTGTATTGTAAGATTGTACGGGTGAATATCTTCTTTTTTCCTACCTATGCTGATAGCGTTGAGAGGCTATTTCACCGTAACCTTAACTAGTAGGTGAGCTCACGGGGCTCAAACCGGAGTGATGCTAACACTGACCCTAGCAAGAGCAGTGCTTCGCAGAATCTACCACCGGATCGGAAGCGCGACCCACTGAGAAGATCCGGCGAGAAACTCAGTTGGGTGCGTATCACTATCCCGTCTTTTATATATGCTTATGTGTCTGCTTGCAGATTAAGAAACTAAGCTCAATCAGGTCCATTTGCATTGTGATAGCTCAGGACTCAAATATATCAGTTTGTTCGTGTGTACGGATCAAATTATTTAATCTTAAAAATTGTGGTTATAAAAATCATAACGTGAATAATTAATAAAAATGTTAATCGTATAAAGAAACAACAGTACTGTTACATTACAACACGTTCAGGTAATTTGTAGCGGAAATGATTATTCACATTGAAATTTTCAACAAAAAAGATAATGTTTAAGTGCCCTATCTATAGACTTTACTTCATAATATTAATAACAGTAATGCTTTTGGCAACAGTAAAACAGTAATACTATACTTTTGAAGTAGAGCTTACAGAATGTTGTACTGCTCCCATCTATCAGATCTTCATTATGAAGAAAGGCCTATATAGGCGCGGCCTACAAGTGTCTGTAATTTATCTTAACTTACAGATGAAGGACTAAGTAAAACATTTTTTTTTGTATTTAAATAACTTATTGAATTTTAAGGTATTTCTTCCACACAATATTCGATGTTTAGTCTATAGATGTGTCTCATCACCTACTAATGCAATAGACAGTTTCGGTAACAAAACGAAAAAATTAACTCACCGTTGTTGGATATGAGGTCTATTAACCATTGCATGAAATATAATAGACATTACATATTCCACGTAAACGTGTCTAAGTTAGTCTAAGTCTAGTCCAACTTGTTCGTGTTGTCACTACACCAGAGTTAAAATCCCATAGACAAGCAGAAATACACAGAATGTAGGTATCTATCGTTCAACCCCATAATACGCCCATATAGCTTATAGGGTAAAACCCCGATAGATGCCACAGCGGGATAGATGCCTCATATTCTAAAAACTAACTTCCCGCACTCATGACAAAAAATTAATTGAATAAGCAGGAACCACATTTACCCTGTACCAGGTACAGTGTACCTCATGTACCATTTGACATAAGCTTATTGTTATAGAACGAAAACAATAAGTCTCTATAGAAACCGTAACGGCCCGAAGACAGCCCGTTACACGGTAATCGGTTACAGTTCATTGATAGTATTAATTGCCGAACCACACGTGAGCGATGTACTCGTGTTGTTATGAACTACATATTAACTTTTGAAGTTACCTTTTTATCGGCAAGATGCTTGCTTGCTACTAGAGATTTTCGGGGCGCACAGATTGGTGTAAATGCAGAAGAATGTTTAATAAAGTCTAGTCATATTGTATTAAGAGTTCCTAAATAGATCGTTCGATTATAATACTTTAGAGCAGAAACAGACAGAGTCATGTCGTATCCATATTTCTCATATTATTATACATTATCATATTATTATAAGTATATTTAGAAAAGAGCAATCCCATGTTTCTTGTCGATTCTTCTCAGTGGTTTAGCAGCATTTTTACAGGTGACTAGCTGACCCGGCAGACTTCGTAGTGCCGCAATCGATAGGTAAATAAAAGACCTAAACGTTTGTATAAAATAAACTTATGTAGGGGATGATACCCCGCCCCGCTTCGCTTACCATGCAGTTATTGTGCATACAGTCAGTGGTTAAAGTGCAGCGATCCACCGCGGTCGCTGCGCGAATAAACATATAATTTATACTTTATACTTAGTGTTTTATTGACCACTCTGATGAAGTTTCCTGAGGAGAACGTATAATAAACCCACAACACCACAAACCTCACACTTAAAACAAACAAAAGGTATCCGTCCGACGGCGGACACATAAAAGGAAAAAGAAAATTGTTATTTTTATTTAATTCCGAGCATTTTCATATTTATCTACCTATTTTCAACCTTCTCTGGACTTCCACAAATAATTCAAGACCAAAATTAGCCAAATCGGTCCAGCCGTTCTCGAATTTTAGAGAGACTAACGAACAGCAATTCATTTTTATATATACAGATTAACTTAATGCGATTTGAAACTGCCTGTAAAGGCTTACTTTAATTTTAAGGAAACAAAAAAAAAATTGTTAGTTATTTGTATCACCACTTGTTCTCAACACTCCGACCAGTTTCAATCCTTTAAATTAAGTTGACGATTTTATATTTCAATTCTCACTAGCCTTCCAACCCGCAGCCATTATGTTAGAATCTAATTAGCGGATTTTCTGTCTAAAAGATCACATTATTTATTAAAATTAACCAATAAAACGAAACTATTTCAAGGAATTCATTTGAATAACTCGTATTTTTATGTATATGTAATATCACAGCAAATTTTTTAATACAGATTCAAATGGCGTGTCTTGAGGACACGAAGAATTACTTCCAAGACTTGGTTATAACGTCGTGTAATATTTTGAACTGAAGATGCTCATGTGATTATGGACTGTGCACCTATATCGGCCTTCTCATGCCACGTGTATTATTGATTTAGGTATGTAGACGAGTTCAAGACCTAGCTGGTATTAATTTCGCACTAGACATCACTATGTGAATGCAGTCACCCATGATACGTGCGGGCAAATCCTTAACTATGTCGAATAATGACCGTTTTACCCTGTGGAAGGTTCCCAGCACGGCGACATTGCGGCAGCGAAGGGCAGGAGGACCTACGCGCGCGACCTGAGAATATCTTTTTACTGGTGGTAGGACCTCTTGTGAGTTCGCGCGGGTAGGTACCACCACGCCGCATATTTCTGCCGTGAAGCAGTAATGCGTTTCGGTTTGAAGGGTAGGGCAGCAGTTGTAACTATACTTGAGACCTTAGAACTTGTATCTCAAGGTGGATGGCGCATTTACGTTGTAGATGTCTATGGGCTCCAGTAACCACTTAACACCAGGTGTGCTGTGAGCTCGTTCACGCATCTAAGCAATACAAAAAAATACCACGGTGTTTTCCAAAGTCACTTAGCATCAGATAGGCAATAAGTTCGTCTGTCCATTCGCTTTTCCAAAATCAAAGAGGATTAAGTTATTTATTAACATTTTAATTTTCCAATAAAAAACGAACAACTAAAAACGGTTAAACGAAGCCCAGACTTCACCACGACTTGAAACTGAATATTCAATTACCATCAATTTCAAATCAAGATTTGAATTTTATTTCGCTTTCTATTGAGATTTACGTATTACGTAATGCATTGATGTTAATATTAAAGCTGATAAAATCACATGAGCTTTCACGTGTCAGCTTCCCACTGATAGCGTTTGTACGCGGCACATAAGCTGAACAAATTTTACAGTTTCAAAAATACATTTTATGTTCCTTAATTTTTGTATGATAAGATAAGAGGCCAATTTAAATAAAAAAAGACAAATGATCGATAACAAGAAATAAAAACATTATCATGATATGAGTGACCCCGAAAGAACCGGAATGCCTCACTGCTTCGTGGCAGAAATAGACAGGGTGATGGTACCAATCCATATGGGCTCATAAGATTTTGGCCGCTTTGTTTTTTATTACATTATTAGATTACTTCTTCAAGGAAGTCATTCATTAGTGTTTAGTTTAATAAGTATTTCATTAGTAAAATTGGTATCTGCCTGCGGGATTTAAACACCGACACAGTCCCATCGCTCGATACGAGTGCACCGGACGTCTTATCATTCAGACCACAACGTCCTGCGAAGTAGCAGTGCTCTATTTTCTTGCTTAGCTTCCTGATTTCAAAGCCCTAGCCTCTTCTACATTTTAGTGATAGGAATATTGTAATCCCAGACCTCCCACATGTTTCTATCACATAACAGCTTATCGCTTCATGCATGTCAGTTAGATGGATAGCTGTTGAGATGCAATTGAGTTTTTTGTCTTATATTTCAAAATGGTTATACGACTTAGGACCATGGGTCGCGTTGTGGTCTGAGGGGTTCTGAAAATATGGCTATTCCAGTCATCAAACTTGACGTTCGGAATATAAAATCGTATCCCGAACTCTTACTTTGCTGTAGAAATAGCACTAGTATCAAGCCAGGTGAGCTCAGTGTATGTTTTAACAGCGCATGATGTTAGTGAGCCCAAGAAGTTATGCCGTGGTGCTTGGAGATGAAGATTACAGCATAAAAAACCCAAAACTTACTCAAGGGTGAAAGTGTTTGACAATATTCGCCCGGCCTCTCTAATAAGATATTTACAGCAATTATATTATACTTATTCTTTTTAATATCGTAAAATTACACAATTAGGTACAAATTGAGAGTAATTTAATATCCATTATCATCATTCAAGTCAACATGTGTTATGTCATTCGGTTATAGTTAAACTTGGATTTAATGAATATAGTTTAAAAACGTTGCGAATTCAACCTCATTTCTTTGTGTTGCCAGATTTTAGACGGCTGTATGAATATGGATGTTGCCCGAATTCATTTTGACAAAAAAAAAGTGGGATCCAAATTCAAAACCGGTCATAATTAGCAGTTTTTTTTAAACTAACAAACAAGGACTATGGGACATGTTCCGACATTGCCAGTGAAGCACAAAGGGGTGAGAGAATTATGTTCCTACATGTTCCTAGGATACTCACGAACTATCTTTTAGATTATATTTTCTACTTCTTGTTACAGTTTTTTTTTGGATAGTTTCCACAACTTTTATATTTAATAATGTTTGCCGATTCCTACAAAATATGTACAGAATGAAACGTAACTCTCCATTTTCGTAATGTCACATTTCGATTTATACATATGCATGAAATGTTTATTTAAAGATTTTAATTAAATAAATGGCATCTATACTAATATTATAAAGAAGAAAGATTTGTTTGTTTGATTGTTTCGAATAGGCTCCGAAACTACTGGACCGATTTGAAAAATTCTTTTTCCATTAGAAGCCGACATTGTCCCTGATTAACATAGGCTACTTTTTTTTCATTTTTTTTTAATTTTTTTTTTTTTTGTTTCATGTGTGTTTTAATGTTTCCGAAGCGAAGCGAGGGCGGGTCGCTAGTATCAGATAAAAATGAAAGTCAATAATAATTGAATAGTAAATTTTTCGAATGATTTTTATGTTTTCATGAATAAATTTCATTGCGTTGATAATTAAATTGTATTTTAAAAAGAATTCAATCTATTTTTAAAATTTTGTCATTTTAGTTATTGTATTTATTTTTTCTTTTTTAATTCACTTTATCAATTTAATTTTAAATAATAACAGAAAATCACTTTGAGAAATATAAGGTTTTTTATATTGCAATAATGACGTAGATTATTTAGTTTTCCATTGATTTGAAAGTAATAAATAAATGAACAGAAAAACCGAAAACTTCAAAAAGTCAAATTTGTGATTATACAATAAATGTAAAATCACAATTCAATACTATCACACATGAAAAAAAAAATTTGAAATGAACTCATCATTTTATGTGTATATTTATTTTAAACATAGGTTAAAATGAATAGCTTAACATTTCTTATTTTAATATTATTATAAATAATATTTTTACATGTACTATAAATATAATTATATATTCCATTCAGTTTATACTTTTATTCCATACTTTTATGATTGTAAAAAGAAAACTCACCAATTATATCCCAAAAAGAGGCATCCAATCAAATATTGAAACACAAAAATTTCGCACACTATGAAAAAAATTCGTCGTTCTTTTTTCAAACGTAAAAGAAGATGGCGAATTAAAAAAAACCGCGTCTGACGCGTACCGGTCGCGTCTTCTCACCGCACGCGACTGTCTTGAGTTTACTGTTTCGACTGCACGCCTGTAGCAAATCAACATATTTAGCCTCACACGTGGCTTCCCTTTAGTTTTCGAAGATATTATGATAAGTTTGTGACGATTCGGTACAGATAGTTTAAATGAATAACTGTTTAAAAACTATGAACAAGATGAATTAATTCTAAACAAATTTATTGCACCGTTTACTAATTAGAAAGAAAAAAGAAATGTTTTTCGAACCTTTTCTTAATAATTTCCTAAGCCAATGAAGAATGTGTGTGACTGTGATTTTATAATTACTAAAAGCAGTAGCTTAGCGGCAGCATATACGATTGCCAAAAATGTATCAAGTATTGTTGAAATCGGACACGTGTGAACTTCTTTCTTTAAGTATTCACTGTTGGCAGATTTTGGTGAGATGATCTGTTAGACGGCTATCATTAGGCCGGCTATTAATTTGAACCGTATAATAAAGGCGAAAAATATCAATACAAACAAACGAACAGGCGATAAATTTAATATATTATTATGACTATCTCTCTAACGGCGATTGATGTAAAGCATTTTATAATATTACGCAAGAGGCTTTCCAAAGCATCTGCAAAGGTCAAGACACAAAATAAATAATTTGTTTTCTCCTTATAAATTACACATGTTTCCAGAAAATTTCAAATCATTCATACATCCAAAGAAATGTAATAAATACGGAAAATGTAAATAAGATTTATGTTTTAAAATACAACTTCCCATAGAAGGAACTTAAACTGAAGTTGATTAATGTTTTTAAGTACTACCGGCTATCTCATCGCAATATCGACGCTAGTTTTTTTTGATAGATCACTTAATATTTGTGAACGGAAAGCACCTAAATAATTATACCATATGTATGTTTATATATTTCGTGTTAAATGATTATTTGTTTAATTTTGTCTTTCTTTAATATACAACAATGTCGTTTGTTTTGCTTTTGATAAAGCAAAACTAATATTGTAGTGAATATAATAAATGTACATATCATAAAATAAAATAGTTAATTATAAAAATATTATATGACAGTTTGCAGTTTCTGATAATTTAATTACAATCATCATCGTGGCCTAGAGGATAAGACATCCCGTGCATTCATGTTGAGCGATGCATCGTTGTTTGGCGGGTACCAATTTTTCTAATGAAATACGTACTCAATATTCACGGTTGACTTCCGCGGTGAAAGAATAACATCGTGTCATGAAAATCAAACCCGCAAAATTATAATTTGCGTAATCACTGGTGGTAGGACCTCTTGTGAGTCCGCGCGGGTAGGAACCACCGCCCTGCCTATTTCTGCTGTGAAGCAGTAATGCGTTTCGGCTTGAAGTGTAGGGTAGCCGTTGTATTGTTAATACTGAGACTTAGAACTTATGTCTCGAGGTAAGTGGCGGCATCTACGCTGTAGGTGTCTATGGGCTCCGGTAACCACTTAACCGGTAACCAGGTGGGCCGTGAGATCACTCACCAAACTAAGCAATAAAAAAAATCAAAAAATCGTCAGATGTTCCAAGCATGATGTTCGGTGTTGAAAGTTTCATAGTTAAGAATCTTTTCAATGTTTTTTTTTTAATTCAAACTTCTTCAAATAAACTTCTACAAACTTCAAACTTCATCATATCACTTTTGAGCACAGCTATCCTTCCACATAATATGAAGTGCAGTCCACACAGCGACGCTGCAAGTCGAAAGTTAGTGTTATATAAATTTAATTATGTACATATGTATATCCTGTCGCTATGTAAGTTTATTTGTTCGTGTCAATTGCAGCTTGGTGCTTGTAAGAGACCTGTTTGACATCACCATCAATGCACGATAAGTGTCTTTGGCTTGTTTCCTACAAATTATTTTTATACGCATTGAACGATGTTCAGAGCGAGGCGTGGTAGAAAACAAATAATATTATATAATTAATAATCAAAAGCTGCTGTAAGTTTATAGTCTCATTCATACAAATTGATGACAAGCAGAGCGTGATCACGAACTGATGATGGGCTCAAAATCGTGAGTATTCGTTAAAAGTTAAAAGACTTTTTTGTTACTCACACAAAAGTTAAAATCAACCTTTATACTGAAGACGTTACAGTCGAGTTTGGCGTGTCTGGCGTCTTAAAGACGATATTTTAAAATTAAATAATTTGCTTTCTAATGAACACACGCTGTGGCTTTGAATAAAGGGTGAGCGAAAGTGAAATTATTTCATTTTATATAGAATTATTTTTGTTGGTAATTTATGTATTGTTATGTATTTTCAAATTCGTTAAGGTTTTCAGAATTAATCTACTTTAATTAAATACCTATAGTTCCTATCCAAGTTTTAGTACATTGTGTATTCAGAATTGTCTCCGCCATCATGAAACAATAACAACAACAAATAAATGCAAACAAAGTCTTGTATAGCATGTGAAGTATAAAATGTATATCGTGTAGGGTAGAGCCACTAATAATTACAAAAGTACAGCAATTGACACTGTCAGTCTGCTCTATTCTTGAGAGGATTACTTTTACAAATATAACTTACTGTGAAATAATTTTAGTTTCAAAATTTTTTTTTTTATTATTATAATGAACCTTGTTCCATCGAATGTAAATGATGAAGTAGCTGCAGCTCTACCAGCCCTATAGAGTAATATCGATGAATAGATCGAATAGCACAAAAGTCGGGATTGCAATAAACTTACTGGCAATGTTCATGACCTGTTCACTTGTCTGCCAACATGACTCGGTAAACTGCTAATAATTTTTCCAAATCCATACTTACTGTGTGCCGAATGCTCACAGACCAATTGGCGTAAAACTAATAACCGGATAATTAAAGTTTCTTACAAACTTTCGATTTTAACTCGACTCGTTACCCCAACGTGAGCGGTTTCAGGATTAACTGGTTTATTACTAATCCGTGTTTTAATTGAAGCAGTTGTTTATGTAAATGTTTTTGTAAAACGTGAAAGATATTATGTACCAAGACTGAACTAGGAGGAAAAAGAGCTATTGAAGGAAAAAATATTGGATCGTGCGCAGTCTAATTAGACGTGGGACGTGGTCACTCGCAGTGTCACGTCACGAAATCATATCGCTCTTATGAATGCGGTATAAGTAGTATTTATGAAGATGCTTTATTTCTCAAAAAAAAAAACTCTAAGTAATACACGCGTACTTGCGGCAGGCTTTTTTTTATTGTTTAGATGGGTGGACGAGCTCACAGCCCATCTGGTGTTAAGTTGTTATTGGAGCCCATAGACATCTACAACGTAAATGCGCCACACACCTTGAGATATAAGTTCTAAGATCTCAAGTATAGTTACAACGGCTGCCCCACCCTTCAAACCGAAACGCATTACTGCTTCACGGCAGAAATAGACGGGGCGGTGGTACCTACCCGTGCGGACTCAAGAGGTCCTACCACCAGTAAAAAAGGCTACCGATGCTCATATACATCACGTCGTGATAGGCATCATGCACCTTGAAACTTTGATTAAAATTTCGGTTGCACTGAAACAGAACTGTACAAATCGGAAAAAAGGCTGGGTTCTACGCTGCACGATAAATTTGACCAAGTTTTAATTTGACCAATTCCAGGAACGGATGTGTTGTCTACACGAGCCTGGATATCTTATCGACGGAGAATGTCTGAAAGTCGAAAGACCCACGATCGGCTGTTCAGTGCGACGGCATCCCGGGGCAAATGGCACTTGCGCGAGTCTGCGCAACTTAAGCCCTTGATATTTCTAAGAACTATGATGGCATAAAAATTTGGCGCTTAGGTAGAAAAGCGACGGGTTGATACCGACCAAACAGATCTAATACATGGAATGATGCTCAAACCTTTGAACTACCAACCTAAGAACATTCAGTGCATCATCAATAGCAATCATATATTTAATAAAATTTACTAAATACTTAAAATGGTTAATTTTTACTAAGAGGAGGTTTTTTATTCTGGTGTTCAACTGATTGCTCCCATGACATACAAATTGACATACAGTCAATTGAAGTTAAGTTTAAAATTAACGCATAAAGTTAAAACGGTCGTTATGCTTAACAAAAAAATAAAAAGCATTTTGTACTAGAAAATGCGGGCCAATAAATTATTGCTAAATACTCATTAATAAATTAATATTATGTATCTGTTCCAATTGTCTTCAAAAAAAACTGGTCGAAATATTTAACGTTGACTCCGATAGTTCTACCAGTCTTATGTAACTATTAACGCATTTCACGTCTGGTTGCCATATTGATGCTATGAAAATAGAGTCGGTAGTAGGAGGCACACTTAATCTAATCCGGTAGAAACTACCGCCCGATCCATTTCTTGAATTGATATTCCGAGGCAATTTATGCTACGGCCTAATTTTATCAGTGGATGGAATAGCGGGCGTCGAACCTTTCCAACTGTTCTTTCTCCGCAGACAGAGCGGTTGGACAGACCGGCGCTGGTTGAATTTCAGTAATTACGCCATTAATCCTGCGAGTTACATATTAATTGATTCTATTTTCTAAGCCTTTCATAATATTAGCTCACTTCACTGATGAGCTGTTTGAATATTTGAAGATCCTAGCCATATTGCCGATTGGAACTAATGGATGCTCTATTGTGTGTTCAATAGGGAGTGTTGAAGAGATATTCGAACGATATCTTTTTGGAACGAAGTTCCTTATGGGACGATGCGGACGGTACTCTAACCGGGAAAAAACGTCCGTAACGTAAGATTTTTATTAGTAATGTACACAGTGTACGACTTAACTTTGTAATAATGTACAAAAAATAACATATATTTTTTATATATGTTTTCAATAAATCATTGTGAATAAAATAAAGTTGATAACTTTGTAAAGTAGTTTTTATTTATTTTTATCAATAAAAAATAAAAAATGTATACCCGAATAATTATTTTCTTTATACCTCGAATAGAACTTAAAATTAATATTATTATAATAAGGAACTTCGTTCCTATCCGGTGTCCGACGATACTCCACATCGTTTTTGTTTTTTTGATGGAGAGGTTGTTGTGTGCCCGGCGGCTCTTCCGACTTGAACCATATTGGCGGGTGAACCCGAGAGCTTAGTCAGGCGGATGAAGGTTTGCTAACAACCGTGCAAGCTCTTCACAGAGAAGCTTAATGACTCAAAGGCAGCTGCTTCGCGAGTTAATCTGTTACTGCATTGGAATCGCAATCCGCTGAAAAGATCCGATAGAAAGATAACTAGAGCAGTCTCAGTACCTTTTCCTTTTTAATATCACTCTATTCGTTGGCGTTGTCGGTCTCGTACGTGGTACCTGGTACCTTGTATACTTTACGTACGAAATTTCATCAGGGTACTACATACTCGAGAACAAACCAGCGGCCCGACTGCTCCCCTGGCTTTGCTGATGTTCACAAATATACAGTAATCATTCATCATCAGGAAGGTTGCATGATCTCCATCTCCCGCAGAAAAAAGATGTATGGTGTCGTGGGACACCGGATAGGAACGAAGTTCCTTATTATAAAAATATTGATTTTAAGTTCTATTCGAGGTATAAAGAAAATAAAACTGGAGGTTTCGCAACAGCCCACGGTCATTCGGTAGCGTGCGAACTTATTGTGGTACACTTCATTCGCGGTTGTTTGCATAAGAGTTAGTGTATTGCGCAAACGAACGCTCTGAGATCGTGGTTAATGAAAGATAAAAAAATATGTTATTTTTTGTACGTTATTGTAATAATAATTAGGTCGTACACTGTGTGTGTGCATTACTAATTTGTACGTTATTACAAAATTAAGTCGTACACTGTGTGCATTGCTAATAAAAATCTTACGTTACGGACGTTTTTTTCCGGTTAGGGTACCCCTCCGCATCGTCCCATAAGGAACTTCGTTCCAAAAAGGGTTGAACGATTATTGTTTTTATTATCTCAAAATCTTTCGTAACTACATCTTGGGTAAGTTAACTTCCGAACCTTCAATACCCAATCCAGCTTAAATATTTGAAATTCTTCAATCCCCGTTCCAAGACCAGTACTATCATCACTAGTATACCGTTAAATTGTTTTTAACTTTGTCCACGGTCAGATAAACCACAGACAGTAACAACACGCGACCACAGAATAATATCGAAAGGAAATTGAGAGAACGCCCTGGGATTAACGGGAACGGTTGTTAGGTGTTAATGAACTTTTGACTTAGTTTGACTTAGTATGACTTATAATATTATACTAGTGGCCCTGCAGTAGTCGAAATTCGACTATAATGAGTTGAAATTATAAGTTTAAACATTATTATAGTTATTTTGTAAAACGCTATTATAATTCGATAATATAATCACAGTATTAGCCAAAACTGCACTATAGATCAATAATATTAAAGACAAACAATATTAATCTATTCTCAATTCGACCACAGACTTTAAACAATAACAAAAATTTCCCAAGATGACAGTAAACAAAGAGTATATTTTTATGTATGTTCTGTGTTAAATACACGGAAGTGTGTGTAATGCTTTTTTTATTGATTTAATGTGTTTTTTATTCATAATTTAAAAAAAAAATATTAGCACTCTGCACTTTTACTCTATATTCTCTATAGGTATAGGAAATTTCATACTCCTCCGTCCGGGTAATTTTCGTAAAGAGGGATGAAACTTGCAGATCTAGTTGCTTAGTGAGGCGTGAGGAGTACATTCCAGAGATTTACTGTTCTATGGAGACAATACTTTTGGATACCCGTTGTATTTGAAACAAATGTGAATATTGATTGATCGGAGTGAAATTATCGTTCACATAACTTAAGGATTACCTAGTCGCTAATGTATCAATAAAATCATTGAAATGATTAATTAGGTGGACAATCTTACGACCCACTTGGTGTTAAGTGGTTGCCGAAGTTGGCTGTAAACGAAATACAAAGCCGTTTAACTGTCTAATAAGCTCTGCCATGTACTGCCCCTCAAACTGGAACGTATAACTACTACAACCCATTTATTTATAAAACTATTTCTGACTGTGGAAATTTAATATTGTTCTGATGGTAAGACATGATACCGGAATATTGAAAATGAAAAGATCACTCGTTGATTATGACGAAGAGTTCGACGAGTGAACTAACCCAAAGGCACAACCCACCGATATTCTCGCCGGATCTTCTCCATGGATCGCGATTCCGATCCGGAGGTAGATTATGCGAAGCACTACTCCTGCAGAGATAGTATAGCAAATTCTCTCAGGTTGAGCCCGTGAGCTCACCTACCCGTCTGGGCGTATCTAAAATAGTTCCAAAGGCTACCAGCGAATAGGTAGGAAGAAAAAAAAAGAGAAGCTTCCATTATTACCAAATCAGTAGGCATTTCATTACATAATATTTGTAATACGCAAAATTAGATTGTAATTAATTAAAATTTATCAAAGCGAATGCGACACAGCTCGGTTCATTTCCTTATTAAAATTTTGGCATTTAGAAACAGGGTCACGCGCGGTTCGCGCCGATCGTCATGTCATTAGGAAGGTGCGATCTAACGTCAACTTTAGCGCCCGTAATACTGACATATGTTACGAGTCAACACACAATGTAACATGCGTTGTGATGACAATTTGTATTGACTACTGGCGGATTACTATAGAGCTGATACAACTGAAAGTAGGCATCGTTGGTGTGACATTCCAACGGTCTATACACTCGTCTAAGTCCCAAGTAAATATTTTCTTAACGCGATTTTTAGTTTTAGTAAATACCCGATATTCCCATAATCAGAGGGATCTCTGACGCGCAAAAATATATAAGTATAGAAATGCGTAGGTATCAAAGTTGCCTTATTTTACACTAGTGTTAATATAGGCGATTTGACGGTACAAAAGATATTTTGAAGTAAGCGATCAGCTCTATGTATTTTCCTATAAATAAGAAGTACAGTGACAGCAATAACGCAGTGTTGCAATAGAGTATTACTGTGCACTATTGACGTCGCCACGTCCGCCGGTAAAATTACCTAGCTCAATAAATTGCTTCCTTACCTTCAATGCATAGTAATAGAGATGTTTACAACATGTATGTATGTAAATTAGTGCAGTTGATTGTAAGTAAATCAAGTGACGTAACTATGCCTGAAATCCTCTAAAAAATAGCAATTTCTGTCAAGTGAATACGTACCTAAAGTATTTTTATAAAAAAGTTTAAAGTGGCGCCCATGGGATTTATAAATTTTGGTTTAATTACGGTTTAGTTACAAGGCGCTATGTGATCCCGCAAGGTTCGGTACCACTATAACATACAGTTCTGGTCTATTTCTACTTATAATCGGAGAAACAGCCATCACATCAACTTGATATCTGATGATTAGATTAGCCGTGAGCTTTAACAAACCAGAAACATTTAAAAACACATCTTATTCAATGCGTGTAGTAAAATCGGTACAAATTCTCACAATTGACCATTTATCAATAATTACTATAATATCTTTATATACATATTTCTTTTGTGTATGTGTTTGTCATTGAACTCCTCCTAAACGGCTGTACTGATTTGAATGATTTTTTTGTATGCGTTTGGGTGGCACTCTGGATGGTTTAATTTCACAAATCAGCCCGGCCGTCATCTGCCGGGTCGGTATCTAGGCTATTTCTGTCCTAGAAATGATTTTTATATATGTTTACCGGGCCAGCTAGTGTAATATACATTATAAAGTGTAGACACGGCTTACGGAAACGTTAGCGGTTGAGAACCTACGTACCCTACATGAGCTCATCACGACTCTTAATGCATATGAGTTTTTTTTTTTTGTAAATTATACATCGTTTATCTTCTATGTAGTAAAATACCAGCTTCGAGAGAAAGTGTTGAAATATTAATTAAATTCGAAAGTGTCATTGATTATCAGAGATTGCGTCACAGTTTGATCGATGTACTTTTATGTTTTTATTTATTTAATAAACACACGCTTAATGTCGTCGCTAAGCATGTTTCGATTTCATTGATAAGATGTTACAAGCACTTGCTTAGCTACACGCACACCTAAACGAATATCTGTTGCTAGTATGTACCCGGGTACAAGGGCAGGGAGTAAGCATTCTCGGTAATTCCGTATTCGAGGAAAGAATATCTTATTGTTAAATCAAACACGCAAATTGTAGTTTTTAATTAATACTGTTGTAGGTCGGATTGAGAACTCGCATGGGTATAGTCCATTGCCTTTTTGTTTTATGATTGAAGGATTACTGGTGGCCCGGAGGCCTTTCCAGTTTCACCAGGACAGGTGGGCGAGCAAAGGCTCAGCCAGGAGGGAGTCCATTGCCTATTTCAGTCACGTAAGTATTAAGTGAACCAAATTGAAGAGCACTCGTTTGCACAATCTAGACTTTTACCTCATATGTCTAGGCAGGTGCAATTTGTATTCACTCTAAAAGCAAACTATACTCTACTTACTCTACAATGCATACATTCAATTATACACAATTATACTAGATAGGTTATAAGATCGTTCACTCGCTCATTCAAAACAGTGGTTTTTGTCGTTCATCACGTTATAATAGCCCACTGAGTTTCTCGCCGGATCTTCTCGGTGGGTCGCGTTTCCAATCCAGTGGTAGATTCTACAAAGCACTGCTCTTGCTAGGGCCAGTATTTCCAACGCCTCTTGGTTTGAGCCCCGAGAGCTCACCTACACGTTAGGATTTAGCTATCATAGCCTCTCAAGACTATCAGGTTAGGTAGGGGAAAAAATTCAAACTGCTCTATATGACTAAGGACTCTTTTTTTTTAAGCTCTATGTAGAAAGTCATGTTTGGTATATACCATGAATAGTATTTCATTCCAGATCACGTGAAAATCGTTATTAATTCATATCATATCATAGGGGGACAAAGTTGTTCGCGTCCGTAGGAGCTACCTAACCACAACCCTATACGTGTCCCCTGGGTGGTGCTAAAGAACAACAAACGCCGAGTCGTAGGCGGCGGTCAACTAACCTACTAGCGGGCTTAGCAGCTAGCTCCTGTAGAAGTAGGAAATGACTTCTTCAAGCCGTAAACTCGCGGTCATGTCTCGTGAGAACGGTGGCCTTGGCTTAATTGCCTGGGTTAAGAGGAAGACAACCTCCATAAAAAATAACCCCAATCCTAAGGTGGGAACCGCGCCGATAGGATGAATGGCTGAGGGAATTCAGTCTCTAGCGCCAACCTCGATGGACCTGGCCACATCGTTGTATAGTGCCTTCTCACAGGAATGGGCGTCACCCTGTGAGCTACCAATAATTCGACCCTTCTCGTGGGAACAAAAATGAAGTTAAACCCCTTAAAAAACCCTCAACCACAACACAAACAGCTTACTCAACAAGCACTCCTTCCAGGCTTGTTTGACAGACAACGTTCGTCATCTCTTTCTGACCTGGGAAGGTCACCACAAGACACAACCAATGTAGAGCAACCAAATGTAGCCAGTATCGCAACAGTAGCAACCTTGCTGGAAGACATTCCTCAACCCCCTGCTCCTCCACCATGGCAAAGGGTACAATCACCCAATAGCAGAAGCAGTAAGAAAAGAAAGTACTCCAGTTCCTCACCAGAGGCCCCAAGTACCACCGTGAAAAACCGCTTCAGCACCTTACCTTTAGACGCAACGGATGAACCATGTACTACCGACCGCCCTAAACCCAGCAAACCTCCACCTATAGTCCTCAATGGTATAGAAGATGTTACAGAGCTATCGAAGCTCCTTCAAACCGTCAGCAGCAAAGATGATTTCAAATTTAAACTAATTAATAAAAACCTACTCCATATTCTGGTTAACAATGCTGAGGAGTATAAGAAAATCATAGCGGTAATAAGAGCAAATGGACTCATAGGACACACATTCACCCCTAAAGACATCAAATGCTATCGCATTGTCATAAAAGACCTCCACCACAGCACACCCCATGAAGCGATAACAGAAGCCATTGAGGCAACTAACAATAAAATTAAAGGCGAAATCATCAATGCACGTTACGGACCCGACAAGAAACCTACATCTACTTTCTTTGTAAACATTGAGCCTAGTGTAAATAACCCTGCAGCCAAGAATATAACTCATATATTTAACCAAAAGATCAAGATAGAGGATCCTCGCAAATCAAAAAGTATTGTTCAATGTCAACGTTGCCAGCGCTACGGTCACTCGAAAAATAACTGTATGAGACCATATAGGTGCGTTAAATGCGGTGAGGGTCACAAAACCTCGGAGTGCCAAAAAAAAGATAGAACCACACCAGCTAAATGCGCTCTCTGCTTGTGTGATCACCCGGCTAACTACAAAGGCTGCGAAATTTACAAGGAAATCCTTGCCCGAAGAAACAAAAACTTTACTCCAAGAGAAAGACAACCCGCTCTAGCTATCACAGCCTTGCCCATTAATCCAATCAGCTCCATATCGACAAAAACTGAAGGTATCGAAAGACCAACTCACCAACGAACTTATGCTGAAGTCGCTGATGGAAGGAATTCCCAATCTAATCAACAATCCTACAACAAACTGGAAAACATCCTACTTAAACAAAGTGAGAAAATGGACCTCCTATTACAACAAATAGGCTCCTTAGTGAGTCTTATTACTTCTCTCGTCTCCAAGCTTCTAAAATGACTTCGCTGCATATTGCCACTTGGAACATCAACGGCCTTGCCCCTAATAAAAACGAACTAGAGACGTTCATCAAATCTAACAAGCTTGATGTTTGTCTTGTCTCTGAATCGCACACCACACCAAGAAGCAGAATATGTGTTCCAGGCTTTTCCGTGTACGTCACCTGTCATCCTGATGGAGGGGCCCACGCTGGCACCGCGATAATTATCAAGAACGGTATAAAGCATTATCTCCTGGAATCTACTGCGGCTCCCTATCTCCAAGCCACAACTGTAAGGGTGGAGGATCGTTCCGGACCCTTAATCCTTTCTGCGATATATTGTCCACCGCGCCACACAATAAAGGAAAAAATGTTTACTGAGTTTTTTATGTCTTTAGGCAACCGATTCATTGCTGGTGGCGATTGGAATGCCAAGCATACATACTGGGGCTCAAGATTAACAGTAACTAGAGGTCGGGAATTGAAAAAGAGCATTGAAACTAATCACTTGTTAGCTATGACAACTGGAGAGCCGACATATTGGCCTACGGACAGTAACAAAATACCTGACCTCCTGGATTTCTTTATTACTAAGGGTATCAGCGCACAAAATACTCTGATAAAGGCAAGTCTCGACGGCAGCTCTGACCATTCACCTGTCTTGCTTACGCTTAGCTCAATGGCTATGCCCAGCGATACCCATACCGTCTATCTCCACAATTATAGAACTGATTGGCAATGTTTTCGGGAATTCCTCGAATCAAACATAAACCTATGTATCCCACTCAAAACCAAAGATGACGTTGACAACGCATGCCTCTATATTACAAACATTATTCAAGTGGCGGCTTGGTCTAGTACACCTGAAATGAAGGGTCCTTCGAGAGGGGCTCCAATCCCTCTTGCTATCAAGGAAAAAATCGCCGCCAAACGTCGCCTTCGCAAAATTTGGCAGACAACCCACCGATGTGCGGATAAAACCAAACTAAATCGAGCTATTAAAGAACTCAAAGATCTTCTGGATTACGCTTCAAACGAATCACTCACGCAGAGATTGGAAAAACTGTCTCCAAATGCAAATGGCTCTCACAACCTCTGGAAGGCAACAAAGTACCTCCCACAGCCGCAGCAGTGCTCTCCGCCTTTAAGATCCGGTAATAAATGGGCGCGAACTGACCAGGAAAAATCTCAGGCCTTCGCTATATACCTGGCTGAAGTATTTAAACCCAACAGTACGGATAGTCCAGAGGATCCCGAAATAAACCGAGTATTAAAGCAAGACTTGCAATTATGCCTACCCTTGAGTCCTACAACACCAAAAGAGATAGCTAGAGAAATAGCCAAAATGGACCATAATAAAGCGCCTGGATTTGACTTGGTTACCCCCAGACTATTGAAAGAGCTCCCTAGGAGGTGCATTCTCTTTTTGACCATTCTTGTCAATGCCACATTGAGAATATCGCATTTCCCTGCACTCTGGAAAACATCCCAAATTGTGATGATCCAAAAACCTGGTAAACCGCCTAACGAGGTGTCTTCTTATCGCCCTATTAGCCTGACGCCGGTTTTGTCAAAGTTATGGGAAAGGATCGTCTTGGCACGATTATCCCCTTGCCTGGATGCATGCCATGTAATACCTGACCACCAATTTGGCTTCCGGAAGCACCACTCAACCATAGAACAGGTACACAGAGTGTATTGTACAATAAGACATTGTTTGGAGAGGAAAGAGTACTGTTCTGCTGCTTTTCTCGACGTACAACAAGCTTTTGATCGAGTTTGGCATAGGGGACTGCTCTGTAAAATTAAAAAGTACCTTCCACATTCCTACTTTCTGCTGTTAGAGTCTTATCTCAGTGACAGAAGGTTTCAAGTCAAGCTCCGTGATGCCAGATCTTCTCTCTTTGCCTGCAGAGCCGGAGTGCCCCAAGGCTCCGTACTTGGTCCGGTCCTCTACAACATTTTTACTAGCGATTTACCCCAGTCACCAGAAATAGCTGTAGCAACCTTTGCCGATGATGCAGCCTTCCTCAGTTGTAGCAGTGATCCTAATGAAGCGACTAGACTGTTGCAAACCCAGCTCGATGTCACTAACACTTGGCTGACCAAGTGGCGCATTAAAGCTAGCGCCCCCAAGTCTCACCACATCACATTTACCCTAAGACGTGATACTTGTCCTCCAGTCAAACTCGGCCACGATACATTGCCGCAATCAACCTGTGTTAAGTATCTTGGATTCCACTTGGACCGAAGGATGACATGGAAAGACCACATAAAAACGAAACGTAATGAAATTAACATTAGATTTAAAAACCTACTCTGGCTTCTCGGTAGACAGGCTGCCTTATCCCTATCCAACAAGCTACGGGTGTATTGCTCAATAATAAAACCGATCTGGACGTATGGAATCCAACTGTGGTCGACAGCCAGCAAATCCAACATTATGTGCCTCCAGAGAGCTCAAAACAGTATCCTGAGAGTACTCTCATCGGCGCCTTGGTATACTCGAAATTCTGAAATCCACGAGTACCTGGAAATCCCAACCGTCTTGGATGAAGTTAAACGATACTCAGCCAACTATAAGAACCGTTTGAAAGCTCACCCAAACCCGTTGTCCAGCTTACTATTGCAGCCAAATCCGATTAGAAGACTCAAGAGAGCCGACGTGCTACCCTACTAAGGAGAGACGGAGCATTGGCTCTGTCCCTCCAAACCAATTGTTAAATCACAACTCACCTGATTATAGTCTTGGCGACTGATCGCAGGTGTTAAAGTAGAAAAAAAAAAAAAAAAAAAAAATATCATATCATAATCATTTTGAGAAGTTTATTTCAGTAATTGGTGACGTAACGAGTAAAAGAAAATGTTGTCTCTGCCGCGTCCTTATGGTATCCCTTTACGACACCTATAAACATACATCTCCTTTTGAGATTGATAACAGCATAATGAAGAAATATTCTCGAAACAGTATACGGGTGAGAATTGCGTAACACAGACCGATTCTCCCACGGCTGGCTCAACTAAAAAGTATAAAAGCATCAAACTATTCGCGTACTTAACGCCGTCTTTCACGGTCTTCGTAACCAGGTCCGTAATTTGGCTATACGCTGACGACAAATTAATTATTAGCGATGCGTAAACGAAACTTTGCTATTAAGAAATCCTTTGTTTGTTTATTCAGTCTTTGTCAACAATCGCGTGCTGATGGAAGCTCAAGTTACAGCTGAATAGGTTTTGCTAGACCAATAAAACGATCCATAAGGATATACGGAACAATATGTTAAGAGTCTCATCTGTAAGTATAGTGTATTACGGCTGCTATGAATGTTCAACATCAATAATTACTATTAATTCATTGCGTGTCCGAAGCGCGGAAATGTCATATTCCTTGTTGCGCGTTTAGGGAATTATTAAACAAGTTCTTATAATATTATGTAGTATAAAAAAATATTTTATTAGAATATAGCTGTACACGTCCGCTTCGCTGGCCATCTAAAATTAACATTATTATTTCTCACCCCCACACAGATTCTCATCATTAACGCCCCCGCAACTGGTGTAGGGAGTCCAACACTCATATAAACGTTAGCCTATCCATTAAGTACATATATTTTCTACATGGATACCAAGTTTAAAGTCAATCGGATGCACGGTTCAGTAGTTATAACGGAACATCCGTAAAAACCACTGTAGATTTATATATTAGTATAGATATAGATTGAGTGGTGACCTCAAAGCCTCCGTTGTACTGTATAAGCACTACCCATCCTTCGTCCAGGAGTAGCGTTTCCCGACACAATTTGTGTGTACGTAATATGAAATACATATTATAAAAATATGTGTATATATTTTTGACTTACAAGCAGACAGACACACTCCCCCTATTAGTAAATAAAATTAAAATATTGATTTTATCTTTTTATTAAATATCTACTGACAGTTATTAACAATAATTTCGATTCATCTCAATGCAAACCGGCTTAAAATATCATACTGAATAATTCTAACACATTAGCAATATAATGACACGATCAAATACGACTTTTTTACTTTCACTCTTACGAGATGTAAATAATAATTGTATGGATGTGGTATTTTGGTGGTGGTATAATCAATCCGCTACACTGCCTGTAAGTTAATATATTACACTACTAAATTAAATATTTGTGATTGTAATATATGTGGAAACGATTAGCGCGCCACCTAGCGTCCTGTTGTGGTTCTGCAACTAAAGTGAATATGACTTAGTCTAAAGTGACAACTAATGTAAGTTGTGATCCAAACGAATCACCTACGAGTGAACATTAAGTTCTTAATTTTCTAGTCTGGGTTTGTCACGGCTAGAGAAGTAGATATCACAATAAAAACTTTTGATTTGTTAATTAAACTTTGTCAACCCGTTTTTAGTCAACAATAGTGGAATTTTTGCTCCGTAACTACATTGTTGATGCGACATCATACCGGGCGCAGGTAAAACAATTGTTGTATGAAAATAATTACTAAAACGCTTTATACATTATCGAACACTTAGAGTTTTCGTCGTCACTTTTATAAAATACGAATCATATGCCACGTCCAAACTCGTAATGTTGTTCGTGACTCCTCAAATACTAATTTTAATTCATTGAAATTCAACAATTTCAAAACCACTTTCTCAATGCATGCACAACATAATAATTATAATCTGCATCCATCAAACTACATTTTATTTTATTAAATTTACTAATTTGATTACAAACGAGTATGTTAATTTAGTCGCTAATAATATTTCCGACATTTTTGACGTAAATATATATCTACATCTAAATAATAATATGATGTCTGTTAAAGCGGTTGCTAAGTTAAGCAATGTTGAACTAGTTTTAAGATATTCCTGAAAAAAAAACTCTCCACGAGACAGGCAGTGCCTAGTGTGGAGAGTTTTTAGCAGACTGTTATGTGTAAATGTTTTCAAGGTTAATAAATAAATTATTATTGTTATTATTATTATCATCAATTTGTCCTTCAATCTGTAACGAACTAATTTTTCATACCAGTGAAGTTTTTTTTAATTATTTTTTATAGTTTAGATGGATGGACGAGCATATGGCCCACCTGGTGCTAAGTGGTTACCGAAGCCCATAGACATCTACAAGGTAAATGCCGCCATCCACCTTGAGAAATGAGTTCTAAGGTCTCACTTTTAACAGTAAAAATAGTATAGTAATTTTGGAAATGACAAACTGGAAATAATAAACGCTATAAATGCCATCCAAGGAACTTTAATAATTCCGTGGGTTTACTTTTAACAATTCGGCCGAGAATATTGGTTCTTATTTCGAGCAACGAAGGTCTAGAACAAATCGTTTTTACGTGATACAAGAAGAAGAAAGATGGAACCCTTATTTCCGAATACATAACAATGCGTAGATGAATTAAAAGCTGTAATGAGTGTTAGAAGCTACCTCAAGCTCCACATTGACAAACAACAAATACCACTTTTTTTCTTTGGATTTAAGAATTTTACAAATTTATTAGCGCTTGGTAGTAAAAGTTTTATAGCGCCATCTTACGGAAATCAGAAAGACGATCTCAAAATTTCTTCTGACATTTTTACCGTAAACTAAATCTGAAACTCTCACGTTCATCCAAAGATGGCGCTTTTACAAATAAATATAAAAGCCATAAATTTTATTTAAAAAATGCAATTTGAATAAAAAAAATTCATATTAATATTATGCTCTTGAAACTATTAAAATATATTTTTTATGTTTTGATCATTCGATGTTGAGGGGTCACGTGAAGCCACAAGCACCAAAATGTGAATCTCTGCCACTGCTTAAGATAATATTTATGATTGAGTTCTAACAATATAATGTGTTGTATCAATGTATCTTCAACATTTAACTAAAAATATTAAAATCTAAATTAAAAACCGCTTATGTCACCCGCCACCGCATCATACCACAACCTTCAATTGGTATTGCGAATAACTCTAAAGATGGAGAGGACGAGGACTTGGAGAACATCAGGTGACCGACGGGCTTAATATTTTCTCATTGCGCCGCCGAAATATTCCTACTAATTGCTAATTGCATACAATATCATTTCAATCCATTCTACAACTGCACACATGGTGAATATATTTTTTATTGCCCTTGTAGGCAGATGAGCATACGGCCCACCTGATGGTGACTGGTTACCGTCATCCATGGACTTCAGCAATGCCAGGGGCAGAGCCAAGCCGCTACCTACCGAAAAGCTATTTACACTATTTACACGCTATGCAGCTATTTACACGCCACGCCAATATTCTATCAGCAACATTATTTTGGGGAAGAAGTTAAAAATTGTTGTCTTTACTACTTAAAGATAGCAGGAAATTAGTAATAATATCTTTCTTTTGACTCATAGCTGGATACACACTACAGCATCTAATCTAAATCGAACCCTTGCTCCAAATAATCATATTTACATTTTTAATTGCCAAGTAACGCGGGTAAGAGCGAGAGCGCATTATACACTACAACTTCAGCAGTTAAAAGTAAAAGCAAAAAAACATGTACTTACTTGTGTACTGTTGAAAGCAATACTGTGTCGACCGTAGTACAGAGACGTTTGGGACGGTGAGAGACTCGCCACACAAACTCGTTTAGTGTTAAGGTACAAGAGGTTTTGTTCTTATCTTTTTCACACGAAAAGGGAGGAAGAATATTTAGATTTTATAGTTCGATTTATACGACTTGCCATGATCCGCTCTTTCTAATGCCAGACTTTGGATACAAATCAGTATACGAAGTAGCGGGAATTTTGAGTTAGATGACAAGGCGAGGACAAGAATTGCAACTATCATGATTTAAGTGGTTTTTTTTTGTTGTTTAAGCGGCTCCACTATCTTACGGCCTACCTGGTGTTAGCTGGATACTGGAGCTCATAGACATCATATCGTGGATACTATAATCCATCTTTAGACATGAGCCAAGTCTTAATTGTGTAAAAGGGTTGTCCCATCTATCTGACAGCTTCGCGGCAAAAATAAGCAGGGTGATGGTACCTAACCGTGTGCGCTGACGATATGCCCATAATCAGTAGATGAGAGTGTGGATCCTCTTAGTGGTGAAGCACTTACTTAAATTCAAGATTGAAAAGCTGGAATTCATTAAATGATGTTGGTTTAGAGTTAAACGTTTGCACTGTAATATATTGAGGCCTTCACAATCGCATTTTCAGTTTTTTTTATTTTTTGTAGCGATCATGATATCTATCCAAGTTCACGGATAGGAACATTTTTGTCATTGCCGGGACATGAGCGATGGATTCCTTCAGCCCTTGCTTGTTTTTTTTTAAACTAAGATACATATGGTAGATAGCGTAATAAACCAAAACTCACGAGTGAGCAACTTTTAATTATTTCAATAGTAAATTTTTTTTCAAGAGTGAGAGTTCGATAGGTCTTCTCCTTAAACTTTTCACCTTTTAAAAGAACAGGAACGTAATTATTTGACCGCAAACGACGTCTTTTAGAGAAATACATGTATCCGCAACTAGTAAATGCTTAGCAAACATTCGTTCATCAGCCTTTGGATTGGACAGAAGTGTTTTGAAAAGGAATAAACCTCCCAAATTTTTAGCAGCATTTACTTTTGTGCTCAAGAGATTAAAATCGTGGAAAAAATGAAAAAATCACTTTGCATTTTGTTATGGGTGAGTTATTTTAGCGGAAACGTTACGGTTGGAAATATGAATGAAACGGTATTGGTATCTTGCATTAGAATTAAATTGAAGACTGATATAAACTGAAATAAATCAATTATGCATTCAGTTTCCAAGTTGCCTCAACGTTAACGGTGCGATTATCGGTGTAGTGTTTATGGGTTCTATTAACTGTCAGGAGAAATGAAGTTAATTATTTGGTCGATTACTCATTTACTCTAGTAAAAGATTAGCAGCTGGGGAAGAAGTTTTGTGAGCATTATGCCGAGGTTTTTGTGATATGTTTAAAAAAAAACGTGGGCACTCGGAGACTGCCGCGGTAAAGCTATTGTATAGCTTTTATCAACTTTTATCAACTTATGCAATTATAATTAGACAATGATAATTTAATATTAAAACAATAATAAAACAAGACCACGCTATATTAAACATTAATAAAAGCAAAACCTTAACTGTCCCCTTCACACTCATAAGCTAGACCGCGCGAGAGAGAGATGGGCAGACTTTTCATGATGCGCATGCAGTGTGACGTCACGCCACGCGCTTATTCACAAACACTACACAAGCGCAACGTGTGAATGTGTTGAACGCGAGCTACATGGTAGGCGGAGTGAGGGGTGTAAGGTTTTTTCGTTACGGAATTTCATGATTCGGTCGCCGCGCTCAAGGCCCGCGATAAAAGCTATGCAATAGCTTAAAAAACAATTATTTTCAGAAACAATCTGTAAGATGGTATTAATACCGTTAGATTATGTCAATTTCATCAAAGTTCAAGTATCTATGACGACAACAACAGATAAAATATACAAGTATTTTACTTTGTAATTGTAAACACCGATGTTATGAATGTATTTTTTTTTGCTTAGATGGGTGGCGAGCTCACAGCCCACCTGGTGTTAAGTGCTTATCGGAACACATAGACATCGACAACGTAAATGCGCCATCCACCTTGAGATGTAAGTTCTAAGAGCTCAGTATAGTTACAACGACTGCCCTACCCTTCAGACCGAAACGCATTACTGCTTCACGGCAGAAATAGGCAGGGTCGTGGTATCTACCCGTGCACACTCACAAGAGGTCCTATCTCCAGTAGTTACGCAAATTATAATTTTGCGGATTTGATTTTTTTACACTATGGAAGTGTTCACCGTGGAAGTCAATCGTGAAAGTTTGTTAAGTACATACCTATTTCATTGGAAAAATTCGTACCTGCCTGCGTGATCCCAACACCGTTGCATCGCTAGATACGAATGCACCGGACGTCTTATTCTTTAGGCCATGACGACTTCGACGAATATGAATATGTTATCCATTCAATTAAGCAATGCAATTAAGATTTCAATTTCATTCCAGCTACAGTCATAAACTAGAGCAAGAGGCTATGACTAATTGGATAGGATAACAAACTAAAGGAATAAAGTCATAAATACGAGTAAACCATGAGGTAACTTTATATTGAAATTTTTCAGATAAATCTCAGTTTCAAATTGAGCAACGCCAATGCCAGCGTAGAATACGGGATCGTCAAGCACAATAACGATTGGATACCGATCACTGATCCAGAAAAATATGTTCAAAGGGGACAATCCGGTGATGAAGAAATAAAACCGTATCGTGATATCAATAAAGAAGCGGAATTCTTGAAAAGGATTGTTCACCGTGATACTATAGATGATGACAAACACACTGCTCTTCGACAGTCGAGAAACATGAGATCCAAATGCAAGGATCTAGGCGATGCATTACTTAAATACTATTTCAACATTGCCAATGATTTCAACAATGACATTTTGGTTTATTTGATCAATCTATCTAAATCTAGATGTCATGATGACGATAAAATTGAGACTGGAAGTATTAAAAAATCACCTGTTTCGTTGTTTAGATACGACAGAAATCCGAAGAAAATTCCAGACGGTGAAGAAAACAATTTAGCGCATTTTGAAAATAATAGAAATGAAGTATATGCGGAAGTGGATTCTAATAAACATAACATACTTAATGAACGAACATACGAGGTGACAGAAGACACAGAACTTGATCAAAATGTTGGAACCACGAATAATCCATTAAATTACATTCATGAAAAACCTGAAAGTGACCTAAGAGAGGGGAGTTTGAATACCACAGCTAAACTACAAGACATACTTTCAAAATATGGAATAAACATCAATGATGATTTACCCAATTATGCTCTATCAAGACGTCTCACAAGATCTATGCCAATAAAAATGCATAGGTATAACAACCATTTGCCTCTAGACCCATTGTTAGCAGTTTATCTATCTAATTATGGATATTATTTACCTGGTGTTTATGGACTAAATAATAAATATTACAATTTATATGGGTATTTAGCATCAAATAATATCCATAACAACAGACCTTTTGGATCTTATAAGATATTTTCTGATACCGATTCTAGGTTATAGACACACAAATTTTAAACATAAATAAAATGTGTGGTGTCGTGGGACACCGGATAGGAACGAAGTTCCATATAAAAAAAAAATCGCGCGGTGAAATATCGCTGTGCGGAAAACAAGGCCTTATTCCACGGACTTTTTCTTACGGTTTTACTATCACATTTTTTTCAGTTCGGTCGAGCAGCAAAATCCCCATCTCCTCCAAGCCTGCCGTAAAGAACTTCGTTCCAATAAATACTCCTAGTATTCAGTTTGAGGTCATTAAGCAATTTATAAGATTTTAATAGTGTTTTATTAACATTTACGGGACGTTACATATGAGGTTCTATAACTACCTGAAGATCCAACACGAAAAGAGGCTCTGAGAGCATAGGGATTAAGACTACACCAGTGGTACATGATTTTACGTGCTGCAATATCCAAAGTCGAGAGAGCCTTAGTGGTTATCAAACTCCAACAAGAGACAGCAATAGAAGAAGAAGTTAAACTACTTTTTGTTAAATTCGCATTCGCGCGTAAAAACATACTTGGATGTAGTTAAGACTTTGATCAATGCAAAAGACCCTTAACCCTATGTTAGTCATAGATCATAGTTAATAGCTACTTGTGTCTAAGTGTGACTATAATGTAATATTCATATGCGCTAATGAAAAAAATACATCTCCAATTAACTCACTGAACGATCTTTACTTGATCATTCGTTTCATTTCACATCCTTAAATGTTGGAGACTCTCCAACCGCAGCGACAGTTTCATGGGAGGCCGTGATAAGTGACCATTGTACCGGAGCCAGTTCCACCAGATTTCTAGCCGAGGTTTTTACCTATTTAAATTGCCTGAAACTCCAGCTTCGTTACTGTAAATCTTTTTTATTTTACCTCTATACATTTGGTTTGGTTTAAATAAACCTTTTGAATATTTTTAGCTCAGATCTAAATAAAACTTTTCGAGGCTCTTTTTAGGTTGAAAGCTTTTTAAATAGCTTTAAAGGAAAACTGTGCGTTATTTTCGAAGAGAAAATTATTAATAACATTGTTGGAAAATAGGAGCACTCACACACATTTCACTTTTTAGATACTATTTTAATTACTGTAGATGAAATCTATACCTATTTTTCTGGCACGGATTTTCTGAAACGGTATTTCAACAACATATTATTTTGTGGCCTTTGTAATGCCATAGGGAACAGCCAAGTCGTTACCTACTGCTCAGTGCTCTCCGCAATCCGAGTTTAAAGAAGGACATGTCATAGCGCTCGTGAAACACCGTGGAACATAGTTCATCCCAGGACCAAAAAAGATATGTGGAGATACACTATCGATGAGCACATCAGGTTTATCGATGATGATTTTTCAGATAGCATAATTTTATTCATTCATCACTATAAACTCCGCTCCGGTTTCATGAGAGGTCATTACATCTCTTTTACCGTCGTAAAAAAGGAGATAGAGGGATAATCTCGAACTATACGTCAGAGCGCTCTTGATACTCTGACATCAGCCGTCAACACAGCAAGCTACGGCAGGTTATAGCTTAAGAACGTCAGTAACAAATTGATAACAGCAGAATCATACAGTTTTAATTTGTTCGTGCGAAAATAGAACCAATACAACCGTCATTAGTACCAAATAAATCAAGTTCATCGTATCTTCCAAAAAGTCGTAGAACGGCAAGACAAATTTGTGAAACAGTTGTAATAACACTGGCATTTAGATATCAATTTTGATTAAAAAAAGTAATATGTAAGTACCCTGACGAACAAAACTAAAATCTAAATAAGTACTACCCGAACAATTAAATTGTAAATTGAATTTTTTGTAGAAACTGAGTTCGATCTTATATGTCTGAGCTCGAGATATCTAGTAGGTATTACAAAGCCCAAATAACCCCAGACGGTAGAGATCTTAACAAACTCCTTTGGAAAGATTGGTCACGCAAAAAGGCACGGTTTTTTTTCAGAACAAATTTTCCAACCCGACGAATTTTTGCAACTCAAAAGGAAGACTTATCTCAGACGAGAATTCATTTTCAGAATATCTGAAGCACTCTTCTAGATTAAATATGTAGATAGATCTTAGGCGAAGGAAATTTGGAAACTAAAAACCAAAAGAGATTGACCTCCTTGATAGTTAAAAAATATTTTTTGTAGATCAGGAGGACATACAGAAGTATACGTTGTATAATATTTTGTATAATAACCGCTTGATTAGAAGAAAACAAATTAAAACTACTGTTGCAGACTGTCATTCACCACCAAGAAAGCTGTAAAGAATTCGAAGCTTCAAAAATAATATTTATTATAACTAGTGGTCCCGCAGTAGTCGAAATTCAACTACCTATATAATTAATTAATATTATAACTTTGTACACTATTATGATTCTATTATCAAAGACTATTATACCTACTTCTAAAATCAGTTAGAAGACTACACTCTAGACAAATATTAATAAAGAAAAACAATATTGAATCTATTCTCAACTAACTTATATCTCAAGGTGTGTTGCGAATTTACATTGTAGATGCCTATGGGTTCCAGAAACCACTTAACACCAGGTGGGCTGTGAGCTCGTCTACACATCTAGACAATAAAAAAATAAATAATAACAATAAACAAAATGGTATATTATGCGTGTGTGTGTCAAATACATGTTAGGGTGTGTAATGTTTTCTTTATTGGTTTACTGTATTTTTACGCATTATTTTAAAAAAATATTTGCATTGTGCTATCCTTCTCTATAAGTGTGGGAAATTTTATACTCCTCCGTCCGCGAAATTTTCGTAAAAATGGGTACAAGTTTTTGCTTCACGTATTAACATACAGATGACAATAAAAACCGCGAAATTTAACTGCAAAAGTATTATAGTTTTAATTACGGCTCTGACTTGCGAAAATCGAAACCTAATTTCAAGAAAGCAGCGATGTCTTCCCATGCTACTGATACCACCTCCTCATGATGCAACTTATGTAGTAGCATTCAATGCTATTATTATTTCCTCTCATCCAGCCCCTAGCACTCATTTTGGTTCTGCTATTGTGTTTCGTGCATGACGCAAAACTACCATAAGGCAGACGACTTGACAATTCGAACAATGGGATGCAATTAGTCGCAAAAGTCTACATACATCTGCTAGTACAATTCCTATTGAGAGCGGAAGCTGTTGCCAAAATTGTACTGTGGGTTATTGTCTTGGAGCGTGTCCAGTTGTCCACGTACTAATTACACAGTTCAGTATAAAGCAAAATGTACGTTTTTTATTTTTTTTATTGCTTAGATGGGTGAACGAGCTCACAGCCCACCTCGTATTAAGTGGTTACTGGAGCCCATAGACATCTACAACGTAAATGCGCCACCCACCTTGAGATATAAGTTCTAAGGTCTCAGTACAGTTACTGTTCTCTGTATTGATGAAAATGTTATTTTGAAGCACATTTACATTGTTCAAGACGCTATTTCGATACAAAACCAGATAAATTCGAGGAAGAGCGAAGAGCGAAGGAGCTGTCCTGCAGTACTGCATCACGGATTCTGCAATCGATTCCCGATTGGCGTCTGAATCAACGACTGTCTATGTTGAAATAAATATTTTATTGTATAGATTAGTGGCTCTCGTTATACGCGTTTGAATTTTTTGGGATCTGGTCGTACATTTTCGTACTGTGCATGTGTATGTGTTTGTAGCACCCATTAAAGAAAATCCTAATGTTGAATTAAATGAAAGTATAGCGGTTTTACATAACGTAGTTTTATTTGCGAGAGTTCTATCATAGACCCGGAAAAGGAATCGCTAACTTACATAGATTATATTAAAGTATAAACTAGAGATATACTCATCACACCAATAGACTATAAAGTAGGGTTCAACTTTCTAATTTCAACACCTAGCTTAGTAGTTATTCTATTTTAGTGCAAGTTAAGTATTCAGCATATTTATATTGATACAAAAAATCTAAATGAAGCTAGCTCAAATTAAGAAACTACGTACATATGTTCCCGCAAGTTAGCGCGGAACTTAATCAACAGTTTCTTACAAAACCGAAGCCCGGTTTCCAAGGGTCGGTGACCGGAAAACTTTTAGTTTTTCCGTTAGTCCGCGCCGCCCGGCACGTAGGAAATGTGTTTCATTTCCGCCCGTGCTACACTGCGGAAGAACTGTGTGACGTGGAATGTCCACAATGTCGCGGTATGGATCCGATCAAGTGTGCGGAGTGGAGGAAAGTGGCTTGGTCCTCTGCCTATTTCCTGCACAGAATAGTTGAGAGATAGAATAGTCTAATAGTCAAGGCTTGTAAATAGTTTTTGGAGGTCGATCTAATGGTTTTGACGGTCGTCCTTACGGTATATACGAGTTTCTATATAGCCGTTTCCGTTTTTTTAGCAGGACTGTTATTATTTTAATGCATGTTTCACAAATCATAAATAATTAAATCTAAACGTTGAGATGGAGTTTCCTTTGTGTTCTATAAACAAATTTTTTTATCGTTGTATAGGAAAAGGACAGAGGAAATCAGTGTCTGCTGAATAATCATGAGCTTTATTGCAGCAAGTAAGCAACTTGTCTTCTGTTAAGTAGGTAAGGGAGTCCACAGCTTTACACTTATCACCACCCAGTATAAGGTCTCAGATTGAGGTGTCAATTGTAGGTATACTACAACGACTGCTCCACCATTTTTTTTCCACCAGCGGCCGCCAGCGACACGGCCGCCGGTTCCCTCGGTCGACGGGCCAAGAGCCCGCATTGATGGCGCCGCGCTACACCTTCCCCCGGAGCTGTCGGGGGAACGCGGCCTACCACGCCACCCCACGCCTAGGCTCCTTCCCGCACAAAACGGGTGGAGCCCGATGCTCTTAGGGGGCCGGGTTACGGACGGGACCCCAGTCCCGACCCCCTGCTCGGCAGCGGCGGATTTCTGCGTATTGAGGAGAGCTTTGCCTCACTCGCTCCGCGGCCTCCTTCTGCGAGATGGTGCACTCGCAGAAGTCAAGCATAGCCTTCCAGAGATAATATACATAACTTTTTTTTTATTGCTTAGATGGGTGGACGAGTTCACAGCCCACCTGATGTTAAGTGGTTACTGGAGCTTGAATGGTATATGCTTATTTTGAAACGCGCGACCTTTTCAGCGACAAGAATGTATAAAGCCACAAAGCCTATAAAGCAAGTGCTGAAATCATAACAGAACCGATGCTAAATTTTACTACAAATAAGCACTCGATCGGGCTCATTACGGGCGGTAAGCCGAGTTTCTTACAAAATAAAAGTAAAAATCTGAAGAGTTCACATCGCACGAGGCAATAAGACAAGCCCGCCGGTCTGACTCATGAGCTAACCGCGATACAAGATATAAACGATGGATATGGAATTTTAAATAATAAAAAATATTATAATTTATGTTTTAACGATCATCTATGGCTCTCGGATGTTGTAAATTTTTCAAAATGCCACATCGAAAATCATAAATATTCAGAACTTATTGGTTGTGACAATCTAAGACTTACGTTGTATTTTATGTAAATGATATCACGATTTGTCGTAATATTGTCAAAAACTTACGGCGGCTACAACTTATATTAATATCTTTTTTTTATTGCTCTGATGTGAGCTCATACCCCTCCTGGTGTTAAGTGGTTACTGGAGCCCATATACATCTACAAAGTAAATGCGCCACGCACCTTGAGATATAAGTTCTAAGGTCTCAGTATAGTTACAACGGCTGCCCCACCTTTCAAACCGAAACACAAGAGGTCCTACCACCAGTAATTACGCAAATTATAATTTTGCGGGTTTGATTTTTTATTACACGATGTTATTGCTTCACCGTGGAAGTCAATTGTGAACATTTGTCAAGTAAGTATTTCATCAGAAAAATTGGTACCCGCCTGCGGGATTCGAACACCGTTGCATTGCTAAATACGAATGCAGCGGATGTCTTATCCTTTAGGCCACGACGACTACAAATTTTTCAAATCGAACCAGTAGTTCCTGAGATTATCGCGTTCAATCAAACAAAAAAAAACAAAGTCTTCAGCTTTATAATACTATTCGTAGAGTACATTCGTAGAGTACATTAGCATCAAAAATGCGATGTTTTTAATTGAACTTCAATTAAGTTTACCCAATTCTTGTTTGATATTTTTGACAAATTTTAAACTTTAAATGGCTCTCCTGTAAAGTTACAAAAATGTCGTTTAAACGCTTAAGCATTTTACCCGTCGATATTATAATTATAATTAGGTAGCTGTGGTTCTTTTAAATAAATATTTCGCTCGTTATTCTGTCGATAGTGAATTATTGTTGCCCGCTGTATCCTTGTGTGTCATCCCATACGCGTAGAAGTAAGAGAGCGAGTGTGTCGAAGTTTTATCAGCAGTTTATTGAGCGCACCGGCCGCAGTCTTAATGAATAAACCGCACTGCCTCCTAACAGCTCACGAAAAGTTTATTAATCCAGCCAACAAGTGTAAACTTGTACTGATTGTACGTTGTATGTGTTAATATTCGTGAGTAAACAAAGTCTGTAGTAGACAAAGCAAAGTAAAATTTTTACTAATGGTAGGACCACTTGTGAGTCCGCACGGGTAGGTACCACCACCCTGCCTATTTCTGCCGAAAAGCCGTAATGCGTTTCGGTTTGAATTGTGGGGCAGCCGTTGTAACTATACTTGAGATCTTAGAACATATATCTCAGGGTGGGTGGTGCATTTGCGTTGTGGATGTCTATGGACTCCAGTACGCACTTAACACCAGGTGGGCTGTGAGCTCGTTCATCCATCTATGCAATAAAAAAAGCCTCTGTTGGCTAATAGTGTGCCATTTTTATGTGACTCTCAAGGTAACAGATAAGATCGTACTATTAAATAAAGCTCGGCGTCGAACTAGACAGATTTTGAGTGGACATTTAAAATGATAAAACAGAGTGGCATTATTTTTTGACGACTTTACAATACAATACAATAGCAAGACCTCAATCTCACGTGAGCTCCGCTTGTTTTTTGTAAAAATAATATGTAATTCGGAAATTGGTAAGTCACCATCAGCTTGGTTAATTTGATAAAATAGTGCAAAATGCAATGAGATTTGTATCTTAAAAACGTCGGTATAACTTGGATGTAAACGTCAAAGGGAAGATCATTCACTGAGCTGATATTATTTATCGGTAGACTAACTAATCTTGTATTCCTGCAAGTTTATCTGATCAATGTGTTAGCATGATTCATGTTCTAAGATGACTACTATTTAAATAGTACAAATTATGTGCAAAACTAATTTTATATAATATAATTTATAAGCTGTTTTAAATGAAAAAGATTTACGCCAATTTGTGGGCTACGTCAGTTCTTCGAGGACCCTTCGGTATATACATAGAAAATCCGAATGTAATTTTCTGAATGAATTACCAAGTACCCCCGGGACTACCTTCTTAAATACTTAAACAGGCTAATGATACGAAAAATAGGGATATTTTATATTAAAATCCATCTCTGAATATTTATAAAGTTTCCCATTTCGAAGATCCGAATTAAGAGGTTCCGTTGGAGGACAGGATGCGCCGCATATTAATTTTGTTTAATGGCTTCTTGTCTTGTGAATAAATTGTGTTTGTAAATATTTTTATTTTTTATTTTGTCGCTATTTTACTGGTGGTAGGACCTCTTGTGAGTCCGCGCGGGTAGGTATCACCACCCTGCCTATTTCTGCCGTGAAGCAGTAATGCGTTTCGGTTTGAAGGGTGGGGCAGCCGCTGTAACTATACTGAGATCTTAGAACTTATATCTCAAGGTGGGTGGCGCATTTACGTTGTAGATGTCCATGGGCTCCAGTAACCACTTTACACCAGGTGGGCTGTGAGCTCGTCCACCCACCTAAGCAATAAAAAAAAAACTTCCTCAGTAAGCCTATCCGTAAGCCTGTCCGTATTTGACGTTAATATTAATAGTAGTTCAATTTAGCTGACATTATACCATCTCCTAAATAGTATTTTTTAGATGGGTCAAACAGGATGGCACTCAAGGATTTTTTTTAAATGTTCGTGTTCTATTGGCACCAATGTTTTAGGATTCCAAATCTAACGTAAAAACAATGATTCTAAGTGAATACATTTCTAAATCATGATAACTAACTTAACATTTATGACGCTACTGCAAAAATACAGAAAATGTGATATTATACAAGACATGTAAATCATAGAACCAAAAATATATGATGTCAAAGAAACACCAAAAGAAGAAACAGAAAAACTCCCTACCTATGGTACGTTACAATAGACGCATATACGGAGGTAACTGAAGTCAGGCATTCGGTCGTATAACTCAGGCCAAATACTTTTGCACCATGGTAAGAGGACATGCTGCACGGATCTCACATAATGTGAGATAAGGACGAGAAAAAGACGAAGGAATATCATAGTTTAATGAAAACCAATCCTGCAATTAATTTGCATAATTATTAGCGGCTTGTATTGACAAGCGACACGGGTCGCTAATACCGAATTGGAATTTCGGACATTTGAATAGATTTGAGGTTTGGTCAGCGCTCAATATAATGCGTTTGAGACTTCGACCTCAAGTACCAAAGTATCTTTATTTAACCTACCTAAATAAATACTTTGTTAATTTAACATTTTATAACCAGAAGCGGAAATATGCAAGAAATAATAATTAGCTTTACGGAAATTCTAAAACCCTGAAATTAGGTTATTACCGCCATAGTGAGAGCGGTGTAAGACTGAACGCGGAACCGCATAGCCATCCGGTAATCCGGAGCACTCAGCCAAATGAATCTCATTTGTGAAGGAGACGAGATATTTGAACTTCTACATAGGGTATAAGCAGTAAAGTAACTTGAAAATAGCCTTCGTAGAGCCTTTCAAATTGATTGCCTACTCACATGACATTGAATCAATTGAACAATAAATACCCTATAAAAGCTAAATGACCATCGATTGATTGCTTGAATGATTTTCACAATTAATTAAATAAATTATCAGAAATCTCCAAACGCTTGAAGGAGGCTACACGTGATGCTAAGGCTGGCTGGTACTTTGCACAGAGAGTGATGCTGGAAAAAATAAATAATAATAATATAGATAAAAAATATTGTTTTTCAAAACCTACTTACTGGTTGAGTTTAAACATATTGTGTGCATAATAAGTAGAAAGCATCGATTGATATCAATTGACACCACAATAGGAATAAAGTCGACGTTTTTTTTACATAAAAAATCCCCTTTTTGGCACACAAGCATACGGCTGATGTTATGTGTTATAATAATAATAACATAGCTCTTTATTTAACACCATATGTACAGAGTAAGCGTATAAAACAAATAATAGACGGTGATATAAATTGGCGGCCTTATCGCTGAAAGCGATCTCTTCCAGGCAACCTTGCAGGGAAAGGAATAAGCAAACTAGCATGGACGGTGCTATATCTTTATAAACTTACATAAAAATATAAGTATACACATGTGAAAAATAGATACAATATAAGATAGACTTACATACGATTAAATATAAATAAATACTAAAAATATACAAGTAAATACAAAATAAGTATCAACTTGTACAGTTATATCGTAGGAACCATATTATTGTGCAAGGTAGTGCGATTTTAATCTGAGCTTGAAAATTTCCGGCGAGGGCGATTGTTTGATGCTTAAAGGTAGTGCATTCCATAAACGGACTGCTTCAACCGCAAAGGAATGGTCATAAAATGACGTCCCGTGAGCCCGTTATACTACCCCTTAGAAAAAAACTTGTACAAAGTATGGTTACATCATCGCTTAAAGCGTTTTAAATGTGAGCCTTTATTCTAGAGTACACGTGTTCGACACGGAACTCTCGTTTCGCATCGTAAGCGATAACAATCGAGTCCTTACTGTATCTTTAGTGCATCGTGTTTAAAAGGCTGATATCCCATCGCCTTACCAATTTATTCACTAATTACACGATCGAGTGGCGCCTGGCGTCTCATAATAGCATTTTGATAGAATCACATTATTGTAATTAATTTATTGTTGCTCCGAGGACACTCGACGGAGATGCTCCGTATTGTGCTGTTGTAGGCTGTTGAACATTTAATAGAAAGATAAACTTAATAGGGCTCATTATATATATATTTATTATCTTCTACGGGTCACCTGTATGTCGTTATGGTACTGTAGTTAGCCTTGTTATTTTTATTGCTTAGATTGCTGGACGAGCCCACAGCCCATCTGGTATTAAGTGGTTACTGGAGCCCATAGACATCTAAAACGTAAATACGCCACCCACCTTGAGATATAAGGTCTCAGTATAGTTACAACAGCTGCCCGACCCTTCAAACCGAAACATTACGACAGAAATAGGCGAGGTGGTGGTACCTACTCGCGGGGAATCATAAGAGGTCCTAACGCCAGTAATTACGCTAATTATAATTTTGCGGGTTTGATTATTGATTGATTGTTTACCCTGATCTCAAAGTGTCAATTGCGGCTAAGATCTCCTTCAGAAACATATGAATGACGTCCTTTGAAAGAACGATAATCGAGATAAAGCTTGATTGTTAATTTTGTAAGTCCCAACTATAAAAGCGTTAAGAGACCAACTTTAGACATAAAAGATTCAAATGAGAGCACCACCAGTCTGTAGTCAGCAGACCGTTTCATGTCGTTAAAGTACTTTTTTTTTGGTTGGTTTGCCGTTTGATCTGTGCGGGGGGTGCAATCAACCCTCGTGACGTCAGGGGTTTTTGTCATGATTTAATTGAATTTCGCATCAGATCAATTCGATTGACTTTATTAAAACAAATAGAATGTCGTTACCTTGTTTCCTGCGTGAGCGCGGTATGGCCTGAATTGGTTTTCCTGGATTTTGGATATTTTTTTTAAATTTGAAATTTTTGTTGTACTTTGATAAATCGGACCTGAGACGCGGTAGTCTGAACTAGATAGATTTAGACATTCCATATATAGCCAGGGCTGTCTTTGAAAATTCTGGCTTTCTGTCAACCACGCATAGCGTAGCAAAAAAATCTAGTCACTAACCTAGTTGATCCCTCTTCTTATCCAAAACTATAAATGGGCTGGTGGTCTCCAGTAAGAATCGTTATATGCGAACGTCTCAGCAGGGTGTCATTAAATAAATTTGATGTTCCTTTGCGAAGTTTCCATCACGAGTGTCTGGGGAGCTGGAGTAAAGTTTTAATAGTAGGAAGAATATTTAAAAGCTGGTTTGAACGAAAGCTTGTGAGTTTCGCGAATAATTGAATACCTCAGACAATTGGTCGTTTGTAGTAGTTACATTGACTTGCTTGAAATTAGGAGCTTAAAAGTATTGCGTTTTTTTTTTAATGCTAAGTACGTATTTCGTTCGAAAAGTTGGTACCTGCCTGCGAGATTTCGACACCGTTGCATCGCTAGATACGAACGAATGCACCCGGCGTCTTTTCCTTTAGGCCACGACGACTTATATTATAAGCACAATAAGTAAACGGCTCTTAGGTAGATACTGTAAGCATACAGGGTGTCCCACAAAGGGTATTTCAAGCCGAAACCTAGCTATAGTTTCACCAATGAAGATCATGATATGAATGTCGAAAAAACTCTTAATATTTTTTTGTTTTTTCATACATTTTTTTTTCAATAGTTTGACTGTGGTTTGATGTCAACCTTAAATTTATACTCGTACAACAAAAGTACCGTAGAGACCCTATAGACAGACTGGTTGTATGCTATATTTTTTAAGTGGCATTAAAGATAAATAATTTATTGTGATTCAAGTTTTAAATACTTTCTTAAAGGTAAGCCGGGTATACGAATACCTGGGATTTTTTTCTAGAGACGCATAACCGATTATTTTTATAGCATTTATGGGTAGGAGCACAAGTGGGATCTACATATGGCTGTCTACACATTAATAAAACAATTTCATATTTTTTATTTTCCTACGTTATTTTCTGTTCGCCATTAAATGCTAAGCTTTTTTTTTTCCCTACCTATGCTGATAGCCTTGAGAGGCTATTTTAGCTTCATCCTAACGTTTGTAGGTGAGCTCGCGGGACTCAACCGGAGAGTTGCTAACACTGACCCTAGCAAGAGCAGTGCTTCGCAGAATCTACCGCCAGATCGGAAACGCGACCCACTGAGAAGATCCGGCGAGAAACTCAGTAGGCTGTGTCTGAGAGTTAATTTACTCGTCGAGCCCTTCGTCGCAAGCGACGGGTTCGACGAGAACAGTGACCGGTGCTTGAAGTACCTAAAAGCACCGTTAGTGGATCGGGAGGATCCGAGATAACGTGTTTTGGGCGACGTCGACTGCTTTCCATTCTGTCCGCAGGATCGGGAATGTAGTTACCGGCGGCCACGATGAGAGGGTTCTCGTGTCGTGCCGCTTTATCGAAGTGGCGCATCGACGCCGACTGCAAATACTTACTGACGGACTCTGAGTCCAGGTCGTCATGGAGGTCGACGTTCCTGACGAACCACGGGCTTCGACGGCTGTCCTGCAAAAACGGGATTGAATAATCTGGAAGGATTTTAAGTGAGTGCGGGCCGCGTGAGCGAACACTACACTTGCATAGGTCATGACGGGGCGTATGCAAGTTTTGTAGAGTGTCACCTTATTTCTAAGGGACATTTTACTTCGCCTGCATATCATCGGGTAGAGTAAGTAATTTAATATTGTAATAATTATAACAATGTCTTGTGAATGTACATTTAGTTTTCAACATGATCAATTCAGAATTCAAGAAATTCTTTAGTAGAAACAAGCGCACAGGATTGTTCATTTACTATGAACGGAACTGTAGAAGAAAGAATTCACAGGGGTGACTCGACCCGTGTACAAAAAGGGAGGAATTTTAATTTTACCCTTGTTAGATCTGTCACACCCCTACTTTGTTTTACAAATTCTGTGTTCTTGCTACATTTATCTACTACATTTGCTGTTAGTTTAGGTACTATCTGTATGTATTTTTGATGATGATTTAAATTCACTCTTTATGATTAATGATTAAAACCAATTTTATTCTAACTCTAGATGCTTAGGTATTAAATAGGTGATGTTCACAATCGACGGTGATTACTTACGATGAAGTGAGTCATCTGCTTGCCTGCCTGTGTCTGTTGCGTTTGTCTTACTCAATTAAGAGTTTATGAAACACTGGTGATCGTTCATCAATTGGGCCGCTCCTAGCTTGGAGAGTATCTTGATCGTTACTCTTAAAACAATTCGTACATTGTTCAATTTTTAGGACAATGTAGCCGTAATTTTGTGGATGACACTGCGAGTCTTATTATTTACTGGTATCCCTGTACCGCAGGACCGGGCGTAATTTTTTGAACAAAGTTTCTTATGGGACGATGCGGAGGGGTACTCTAACCGGGAAAAAACGTCCGTAACGTAAGATTTTGTATTAGTAATGCACACAGTGTACGACTAAACTTTGTAATAACGTACAAAAAATTACATATTTTTTTATCATTTCTTGACCACGATTTCAGAGCGTTCGTTTGCGTAATACACTAACTCTTATGCAAACGACCGTGAATGAAGTGTACCACAATAAGTTCGCACGTTGCCGAATGACCGTGGGTTGTTGCAAAACCTCCAGTTTTATTTTCTTTATACCTCGAATAGAACTTAAAATGAATATGTTTATAATAAGGAACTTCGTTTCTATCCGGTGTCTCGCGACACAACACATCTTATTTATTTGATTTTGTAGCTAGACAAGCACACGGTCAGCCTGATGGTAAATAGCCACTGTCGCTCAAGAACGTCAATAATGTCAAGAGCTGCCTACCGCCTTTAGAATGAGTATACTCAATAGCACTTGACAGCAACTTTTGTAATTAACCCACTTTTATATTAATCAATAGCTCTTTTGTTTATTCATAAATAGCATTTATTTTGCCTATTTCTGCAAATAATCAAAAAGCTAATCTATTTTTGGGAAATATTCAAGTTCCAAAAAGAAACAAATGAATTCTCAAAAACACTTAATCATCAGCTTGGAATTTTATTTACTTTTAATTGACATACAATACCTTATTTGTTTTAAGTTTATTTTAAGTTTATTTTATACAAAGGTTTAGATATTTTATTTATCTATTGAGGCACTACGAAGTCTGCCGGGTCAGCTAGTTAGATATGTATTTTAATAACTAAAGATGTGAGCATTTATTACATAAAAATAACAAAATGTTGTTTTAGGCACATCAAGAAATAGTTCTCGTAATAGGTAAAATGTCAAGGTCCGGGCAGATAAAGGGTTCAAGGAAATATCTACGTTAAAGTAATTTATCAACGTAATGTAGACGTAGGGAAATCCTGGCTCACAGCTTGAGATCAGCAAGATTTAGCGGGGAGATGAAAGAAATCGGTACCCTCAGCACGACGCCAACGCGTCGCGAAGGTTAACTTGGGTTTTTTTAAATCAGGGTACAGACTCTAGAGTAAATATTTTATTTAAAAACACAAAAATGCTGCTATAAAAAATTTCGGAGAAAAATGCATAAATCTGTCTGTATTTTGTTATTGAAATTCTGTGTTACAAATTACATAGGAATAAAGAGTAGAACTTAAAAATGTCTAGGCATTGGACACCACGTCTAGCTGGCCACCGGAGGTCTACGAGGAGGCGAGAAGTTAAATAGTAGATACCTGCACCTGTCGTATGTTGTGTAATGCATGGCTGTTTGAAATATTGTTTTATATTTACTAAAATAAACTGACTTTTTCAATTTTTTTTATTGATTAAATGGGTGGACGAGGTCAAAGCCCACCTGGTGTTAAGTGGTTACTGGAGCCCATAGACATCCACAACGTAAATACGCCACCCACCTTGAGATATAAGTTCTAAGGTCTCAAGTATAGTTACAACGGTTACCCACCCTTCAAACGGAAACGCATTACTGCTTCACGGCAGAAATAGGCAGGGCGGTGGAACCCACCGGTGCGGACTCAGGTCCTACCACCAGTAAAATGAAATTTATTATGAAGTATAATTATGTATGTATGAAGTATAGTATTAAGTATAATTATGAAATTTATTACCACCCAACTTTGTGCTTTCTTTGAATACGAGCAATTCACATTCGAGAACATTAACAACAACAGAGCAAAGGCAAAGCCAAGCAGCTGCCTACCGAGGTCTCTTTTTAAAGGACAGGCAGCGGCTTGGTGGCTTGGTAGGCAGCGGCTTGGCTCTGCCCCTGGCATTGCTGAAGTCCATGGGCGACGGTAACCACTCACCATCAGGTGGGCCGTATGCTTGTCTGCCTACAAGGGCAAAGGACATTTGAAATAAAACTAGACTAGAGAAATTCATTGCCTTGATAGACACTGCCGGCCTTCACTATTCTTTAAAAGCATTATCCTATATTTCTTGAACTTTAACAGTTAAAAGTTATGCTCCGGAACCCTCCGCATTAAAAATATTCGTAACTGGATTTTTATCTCGTTTCGCCCCCTAACATTAGTCTTGATGTAGAACAAGGGACACCCCAAAGCATCTTAATTGTAAGTCCAAATTCTAAACGCAATTTATACGCAATATACATGCAAATTCTATAGTTAATTCTCATTGTCAACTTGAATGGTGCCTCTAAACGTTACTCTGATTTATTAAGGACTTTATCTTTATTGTCTCTCGGTTTAAATTTTAATGGTACTAGTATGAACAGTAAATTGTATTACTCTATAACCATGGTCAGATGATTGGCCTAGTAGAGATTCTTATGCTTTAAATATCTAGTACGTAGACCAATATTTTGACCTTGCAATTTCCAGCAATCAGTGTGTAAGGTGTACATGTTATATACACGGTATTCATATATCATGTATGTATGTATGTATGATAGTTAGTGGGAAATGTTGATAATGATGATAACAAGGAAATATTTAGGTATCACTGACCTATTTGCGTTACGACATGCTGCACTTACTTATGGTTGGCCTGATGGCCTACCATAAGTAATCTGAAAGCAGCAAGTTTTCAACTACAATAATACTCTTGAAGATCACTTCAAGAGTATCATTGTAGTTGAAAATTTGGTATTGCGCTTAACGATAATCAAGAATATAATCTAGATTGAAGCGCCCCAATCTGCGAAGTGGAAGTAGCAATAGTAGCAGCAGTGGAGTAGGATCAAGTACTCTAAAAAGATTTTGGAATGCTTCAGCCCTAACTGAGCTTTTTAGGGTTAGATTTAATTGAAACAGCACTAGCTGTTAGGACATATTATGGATCCGCACGGGTATTTACCATCACCCTGCCTATTTTTGCGGTGACGCAGTAACACGTTTCGGCTTGAAGTGCGGGGCAACCGTTGTACTGTAAAAACTGAGACCTAAGAAATCATGTCTCGAGGTGGGTGGCGACATTTACGTCTTAGGCGTGTATGGGCTCCGGTAACAACTTAAAACCAGGTGAGCCGTGAGCTAATCCAACAATCTAAGTAATAAATAAAAAAAGTTGCAGTATTCATTGTGATCACTATTTTTATCCAGTTCTTTCGAATACTAGGGATTGGTTGAGTTGCGGCCATGATTTTGTGAGGTCTATGGGCTCTGATAATTACTTAACAATAGGTGTATGGTAGGGTGATTCAGCCGTATATGTAATAAAAATATCATGTTTAATTTTCTCTACACAGAAGATCTAATATCGAAGAACTGATTTTGATTTTAATAAATTTGTGTTTTCAAGTTATTTTAGCTGAAATTCTAGCACAACTTACAAGATTATGAATTAAATAAAAAATAAACAGCAAATTTAAAATACCAACAATTTAAAATCCAATGACAAATAACACCCAAACAGACGTAGTTCTGAAAAGATACGAACAAAATACATAATCCAAACAAACATAGGCCCACATCCTTATTAACCTAACTAAAAATCCGGCAACTGATCTTAAACCAATGCATCCGTATATTAACGCAACAATGTGCCACGTCCATCAAAGTTTGGAAGGGTACTACGACGGGTAATCGACGCAACTAGAAGGGCATTAACGCTGGACAAGCCACTTCCTTTTCCCGAGGGAGCCATCGGGGACCGTCAGTCAGGACTACTCATATCGCACGAGTTACCGGGCTAACACGCGTTTGTAATCCGAATTATCAAAAACCATTTTGATAATTGAATAATTGTCAAAATTCTCGTTGCCATAATCGCGACATATAACCACATTCGGCTTAATAAAACCCAAATTGTAGAAATCTCGATCGTGCATTGGGAAAATCTTCTATATTTTTGGTTTTTCCGATAATGGATTGGTGTTTGATTGGCTAAAATTAAACCAAACATGGCGAATCCAAAGAGACAGGAAGGTCGCGAGGAAAATGTGTTAAATAAAGTGGTTCTGTGGTGCTGTTGTGGGTTCTTCTTTGTTCTGTGTGGATACGGTTTGTATAGGCAGCACTGTTTGGAGCAGCGAGTGATAGCGCTTGAGGAGAAATTGAAAGATTTGGAGAGGACAGTTCAACAACCGATAGTGTCGAAAAAGGAGTCAGAGCTGTTGCGGAGGGAGAAGAGAGACGCCGAATGTAATTGTCCAGCAGGTTAGTAGATAGCATTTTTAAACCAAATTCGTGTATTTGTCAAATTTCAGGTACCTAGTAGATTTGCAATTCGTGTCTGATTGAAAAATAAAATAATACAAATACACCCAAAATACAAATAAAGCATTTAGCCATAAGGTCTCACAAGAATATTTTGCGCTTTAAAAATGTTACACCGCCGCGCTAAGTGCCTTAATTAATATTTAGTAATCATCTATTTGTGGAAAACCATAAAATGAAAAGCCAGGAGATTTCCTTATGTGTAAAAATTGAATTTAACCTGTCTTGCAAACATTTTCCTTTGTAAGCCTGAAAGCAGAATCTTTTTCTCTTCTGGATATAAATTTATTTAACAATCCAATAAAAAGAGGACCGTTTCATATTTAAGTCTCCTCTCCACAAAGCATCAACGGTGGCGCATCATCAGCCTAACAAAGAACCATTTCACAATATCCGGCGTTCAACTCAATTGGGGCACATTTTTGACATACCAAAATGATCCTTATGAGTTTAAGAATAAGGACGATATTATATTCAGGACTTAGATATATTCCGATGGTAGGGACAAATTTGTAATGTCTATTGTAGTGCCTATTATTCGTAATAGTCCAATAAGACATATTGAATGCGTTCTTTCAGTGCTACAAATCAAGCGTTTAATTTTTTTATTACCACAGATATTCGTATCGCTTCGCGGTAAAAAAAATTTAGGACAGTGGTCGTGATTTATACCAGTTCTTATATCTTACAGCCTCATTGCACAATTATTTCCACCCGAAGATCATATAAGGAGCGAAGACAGCGTTAAATTTCCTTCAACCCCAATTTAATCGCTTCAAAGAATCAATTTAGACGATTCACAGGTCACCCTCCACCAAGTTTGATGAATTCCCTTCAGAACAATGGTCTACGTGAAAGTTTTCTTTGAAAAAAGAATCGTGAATGCCTCCAACTAATTACTTGCAAGGAGAAGTGCCAAATAAAGGGTTGATTGTTCCAAGTTTTAGCTTCGGATTCCGTAGACTTATCCGTGAGGCCGTCTAGTGGATTTAAATGAGATAACTGATTTAAGACAGAATTACAGTTTGGGGAAAATACAATAGATAAGTCAGTACAGTTGATAGCTAAGAGCCGCAAAACCGTCAACAAAACGATGGTCTGACTTCTGTAAGGTATTAAGACAACAAAATTTATGGAAATATAAGAAGCGGTGCATGGAATGTAATTTGGTTTTATTTAAAACAATATGCTTTTGTTTTTTGTTATGTAATTAATATGTCCAGAGCTCATGGAGTAAAGGATGTTGTGGATTCATCATAAAAAGATGAACTCACAGAGTATGACTGCCTGTTCAAAACGATAATTAATTACAATCAAATTACATACTTTGAAATTTGAATATCATATTCGTTGGTTCCGCAAGGTTAGATCAGTTTCTTTCTGTTTTTCATCCTGAGGATTAGTTGTATTTTTTTCTAATTTTTTGGGACAAATTTGATTTTTTTCCCTCTTCATTTGTTTTCCATATTCTAAATAAAATTATGACTACTGTTAGCTTGATCAATGATTGTAGGTACCGTAGTACCGTCTCGTAATGATTCTCACGTTTGAGAATGTGGAGTTTTTCTTTCCCGGATATTTTATATTAATTACTTGTCCTTATTTAGGTACAACAACATCGGAAAACCGCCAATTATGTAAATCCGAGAATCTAAACAGAGACACTTTTTTTAACGATTGTGATCTTTGGAATCGGCTGTAAAGCTTAAGGTCATTGTTTATGTCAAATTTACATGCGGTTACGAAGTTGGCAAAGGTTCGGTTAGATTCCGGGCCTCAATAGATCGATTATTTCATTCCGAACTTTCAGTCATCTTAAAAAAAATCGTTACAATATATCTGAAGCATCTGTCTCTCTGGCATCACTCACCGCTCTTTCTAGGAAAGTCTTAGGATTAGTGAAGCAAAAAGTAATCGTTGAAATTAGGGGAGGCTTAGAAGTGAGTGGAATACCAACTGGATTCATGTGAATAAGCCGGAAATGTGACTGGGCAAATCTACCAAATTTTGGACACACTGTTATCATGTAATATGCTCTCGCTCCAAAATCGGTCTCTTTTGTTACTTCGCAGTATTCGCTATTTCTTATGCAACATATCCTCAGCCTACAGCCCGTGTGCTGATGGGAGGAGTACATTCAATATAACCGTTTCAATTTCGTTACAGAAGGTGTTACTGCTTAGTTTTCCTCTATAACAGTTTTGGGTTCAAATATCTATATATTAATACGTGAAGCAAAAACTTTGTATCCCTTTTTACGAAAATTGCGCGGACGGAGGAGTATGAAATTTTCCACCCGTATAGAGAATATAGAGAAGAAGTGCATAATGCTCATATTTTTTTAAAATAATGCATAAAAAAGACATTAAATCAATAAAGAAAACATTACACACACTACATACCATGTATTTGACGCACACACGCATCCATACTATTTATTGTCAAACTTTTGTTCTTGGCGTCTGTTGTCAAATTGAGATTAAATATTGTTTGTCTTTGTTAATATTTTATAGTGTCTTGGCTAAATTTGTGATTATAGAAATATAAAATACAATCATAATAGTGTACAAACTTACAATTACAATTAATTATAGTCGAATTTCGACTACTGCGGGACCTCTAGTTACTGTTATTTGACTTGTGTGAGACAATTCATTTAATAGCTTTCGTTCTCAAACAAATCTGTAATCGTTTAAGCTGCTTATTTGAAACACGCGACTTTTCCAACGATTTTTTTTTCAAACATTTGGAATGTTGGTTTTAAAATTGTCAATTGCGAATCCTTCTGTTATTCAATAAAAATAGAGACAAAATAGGGATTATTTTAACACTTGAAACTTCATAATCGCTTGATCACTCGGACAGACTGGACTTGACTGTGCTCCTGGCATTGCTGATGTCCAAGAGCGACGGTGACCATTCACCATCCGGTGGCTCGAATGCTATGTCTTCTATAAAATAATTAAGTTTTTTAATTATTTTGACAATTAAACATATTTATGGTAGTCTTTTTTTTATAGCTCTTGTAGGCAGACGAGCATACGGCCCACCTGATGGTGAGTGGTTACTGTCGCCCATGGACTTCAGCAATGCCAGGGGCAGAACCAAGCCGCTGCCTACCGTTAAAAGCCTAAGTCTATAGCTATTCCAAATTCGCACGGTCGGGCTAATAGCATAATATATTATGTCTAACATTGGACCATAACATATTATTATGTAATAAAATATGTAAATAGGCTGTTAATTTATACATTTTTAACTAACAACAAAGGTACATCTTAAATGAACATTCCTTAGAAATTATGTTTATTTTTTCGCTCTTTGTAGTTTGTAAATTACACCAAACTGGTTCCTTTTTGTTTGTGACTATCCAAACAACCTTCATTTAACCTTCAACAAACAATCTACAAAAAGGTCTTCTCATAATTTCTCGATTAGTATTCAAATTAGGATACTTTTAATGCGTAAAACAGTGCAATTAAATATGAACCGGAAAAATTATCCGGTTAATAAAATCAGAACAATGAGAGAACCGGATGAAAGAAGCTCTTTCGACCGGGTGAAATTCAAATGAGAATCCCGAAATATTAAACAAAATTCTTTAATATTTCGTATTTCTCTTCAAAGCGTTAATATTTCAAGTGTTAATTTACGAACTCTGTACTACCGTTACTGTAGCACCAATAATGTTTTTTTTTCTTTCATGAGAGCACGTGAACACCCTTGACCTTACATGTAAATCTGTGTGGGCTGACAATTACATCTTAAATTATACTTTAAATTCACACTGAGATGCCGAAAAACAGATTACCAATTAGTATGAAGCGGATTGTGAGTTCATTTAGAGCAATAAAAAATAGCATCGTGACGTCTAACAGCAAGAGAACGGTGAGCTTGCCTAGTAAAATAAATTTTATTGCACGTATTGACATGGTTATTGACCGTCAGTTGAACTCAACCCAAGAATAATAACATCTAATGATATGACGACGCTGATATATTTACGATTCCGACTAATGTACAGCGACAAATGAATCCCGAATGCTGAGACAGAAATATGTCTTTCACCCAAACAATATTGGGGTGAGTTCAACTTGTGTGAGTCACAGTTGAGTGAATATTTCATTTAAATTCATAAAATAGATTTCGATCTGCTGATATTTGAACCATACCACCACTGACTGATTTCGTTACGTCATAATGTACGCTTGGTGTTTCCTGAGCTTTGTGACATGTTTTTACCATCGCACCTTCATTTAACCACAGTGCGTTTCCAGAGATCTTGCCACGCACCATGCGGTTCTGGAATGAACACCCATGCTAGGTATTTCCCTAGCGCTATGACCTGTCCTTCTTCAAACGTGGCTTGCGAAAAGTACTTAACGGTAGACAGTGGCTTGGCTCTGCATTGCTGACGTCCATGGGCGACCACTCAATATCAAGTGGGCTGTGTGCTCGGGCAGACGCTATGGACAATAACAAGAAACAGGCAGACATAATTATTGAAAGCTAGCAGTTTAACTACAATCTATGTTTGATCCATATCAAAATAAGAATATAAATTAAAAGAAATAAGACTTGACCTAAAGGTCTTAGTTACCAGGTCACAAAATCCCTTAGAATCTATTTGGCCCATTGGATGTCAAATAATATATTATTTATCTGTAGGCGCCGTTACAACCATTCGGTCTCACCTTGTATGGTTTCTTCACTACAAATAGCCTCATTAGTAATTTCAGTACTCAAGTGATGCGTTGACACTTCTTACGTTGTTCGTGGATTCGCAAATACTTCTTCGATTCTTCATAATTTATTCCATTGACGAATAATAACGCAGCGACAAAAAAAAATCAAATCTTAATAATAGTTTTTTGTAACCTGTTACCACCTTTACTGGTGGTAGGACATCTTGTGAGTCCGCGCGGGTAGGTACTACCACCCTGCCTATTTCTGCCGTGAAGCAGTAATGCGTTTAAGGTGGGCTGTCAGCTCGTCCACCCATCTAAGCACAAAAAAAACCTTTCATAATTACAACAAAGTACTGCTTTTGAAAAGAGTATCTAGCTTCTGATCTCATTGTGACCGTTCTTATGAATCTGCCATTTGATGGTTAGGTTCATCATTCAAGCGGTCATGACATGAAATTCAAATAAATAGAATTTGAACATTTTTTTAAATCATTGAATTAGTCACAAGCAAAAGAAGCAAAGTTCACTGATAAAACATATTCGCACACTTCCGTGAAAAATCAAGTCAATTAAGAAAATAATTTCTTAAGGTAAATCAATAACAAAAAGCTCTCGTTCTATACGGACCTTATATAATGACCTTAGCGCGGTACTAAATATCTGTATCATCGATAACAAATTTTAACAAAAGCGCTGCGTTGTGTTCCGCCAGTGGACCAGCACCTTACCTTCCCAACTGGGTAACAACTGTCAAACGCAGAAACACGTATGTGAAAATATTACATTAAAAATCTTAACGCGAGCAACATTGAATCTTAACCATATTGAAATAAGAACCTTTTCTATCGCAAAACGAATTTACATTTCTCACTTAGAACGTGTCCCGCGGAATTTCTATATTTCATTCGAGGCAACATGCATTGGTTTTCTTTTAAAGAGAATTTTGTTTTTTATACGATTTTAGATTCTAAAGCGTAAGACAAAGAGGTGAAATTTCTGTGAAGTAATAAAGAAAATGAGTTCCACATATTTTTTTGAAAAATGAACAACAATTTGTAGAATTTTAAAACGTTTATAGCTTTAGATTTAAAATTCGAATCATAAATGTGCAATTTATACTTTCACTGCATAATAAAGTTTGTAGGTTAGATAACGATTATTTTTCATTTCTTTTGTGATTATTGTATGGTGAACTTGCCGATCTGTGGTTACGGGACTTCGTAGATATTGCAATATGTATACAGATTTAGAGCTTTCGATACGAGGTTAAAATCTCAATTGTATTATAACTATATAATAGCTAGAATGTTCTTCTGTGAAAACAATTCAAATAAATTGAAAGATGGGATAATCGTTATCAATTGGAACTTCGACCTCTTGTCTCAAGGTGCGTGCCAGTCACGTTTCTGTGCTCCACCGATCTTTTTTTTTTTCTACCTATGCTTATAGCCTTGAGAGGCTATTTCAGCTTCACACTAACGTTTGTAGGTGAGCTGACGGGGCTCAAACCGGAGAGTTGCTAACACTGACCCTAGCAAGAGCAGTGCTTCGCAGAATCTACCACCGGATCGGAAACGCGACCTACTGAGAAAATCCGGCGAGAAACTCAGTGGGCTGTGTCTATGGGTTAATTCGCTCGTCGAGCTCTCCGTGGCAAGCGACGGATTCAACGAGGACGGTGATCGGTGCTTGTGGTGCCTAAAAGCACCGTTAATGGATCAGGAGGATCCGTAATGACGTGCTTTGGGCGACGTAGACGGTTTACCGTTCGGTCTACAGGGTCGGGTATGTAGTTTCCAGTGGCCACGACAAGAGGGTTTTCACCGCTCAGTTAAATAAGTGTAGTATGAATTAATTTGGCAATTAATTTGAATTTGTAACTTTTCCTATGCAAGGGTCATACACAAAAAGGGTAAAAAAGTGTTATACAATGTATCATCTAAAAGAGCAAATTGGCGAATATTTGAAAGTATTTAAATCGTAAAGGTACTATATTACTACTCATTTTAATCGTATCTTGTAAAATATTACATTTCATAAATTCATTTTGATGGCGTTAAACATAAAAAAATCTCTTCCTGTGGACTGTTACAAGACGAAGGTATAATGTTTGAGCCATGTTTAAAAATAGTTAAAGTACCCTATATATTAAAATTATTTACTTGTAATACAAACAATATAATAAAGATGATAATATTGAGAATAAAAAAAATATATCGTTACTATCTGTATACAATAAATCCAATAAACTTATGGTTATATGAAATTGAGTCTTTTCTGTGGACGCGATAAAACGACATTCAATTTTAATTTATTCGACCGCATTAAGTTTATGTTTTTAACTGTTGGCATCACTAAATAGTGGCCATTCCGGCGTTTGATATTTTGTTGTTTCGATTCCAGTGCGAGTGAAAATATATTTTTTATTCCAAAACACACATAAACGTAAAATATCAAGTGTTCTTTCCTGTTCCAATTATATACATGTAAATATTATCTATAAAAATGTATATTTATTGTTTTTATATGAGCATTTAGTACAAGTAAATGAAAAGCATGTTGCTTAATTTCTAACCTCAAAGTTAATTTCTTTACGCAAGAGTTTTTATAATACATGTTTTCTGTGGCCATCTTTCCTGTGGTCCCGATGTCCATCGAAAAGACTATGTCCACAGAAAATGTGTAAGAAACATACCTTAGTAGGTCTAAGTAGAGAAAGTAGTTAGTAGAAAAATAGTTGAACCGAGGGCCTACTGCTTTTTTAAAGTTGGTTAGAAAGAGGTTTGATTTTGGCAACATTTGATATTCTAAGTTCAAACTTTTTAGTACATTTTATATTCGCAATAAAAAAAATTGTAAATCTAATCAATGTAAATAGAGGAAACGAAAACATTATTTTTATTTCTATTGCTTTCGTTCAGGGGGTTCAACCCTTGGGCCGTGGGTTGGTCCATATCTTGCTTCGTTTTAGTTCATGCTGATTCCGACGATTCTGATAGTTCTCTGGAAATATTTTGAAATAATCAGTCCTTAAATTTCATTACATTGCCTATTAAAATTCATTAGCTATCTAAAGAATTATATACGAGTAATATACCATGGCTGTAAAATTAGTAACCTTCGAAATTTTGTTTTGTTTCATAAGTCCACCGAAGGGATTTTCTTTTCTGTAGACATTATTATTTTATTTTCCAATTAATGTGATTATTTTGACATTTTATTTGCGTTTCGGTATTCGTTTATACCAGTGGCTACATATGTTTGATTATTTTGTCTTAATATATTTTAGCTTACGCTGCATCACAGCTTTTCATCTCTCTTGTAGACTAAATCGTCTTTTCTGTGGTCCGCAAAAATATAAAAATTGCGATTATGCAAAAAATAAGACATATTGATCTCGGTTACAGTGATTAAAAGATTGATAATCAATAGTTAAATAATAAATAGTTTGTTTCACACTGATTCTGAGATATTTTTTTTGCTGCACTTTTTTGTTCTCTATTTGTGTATGACCCGCAAATACTAACGCGTTCTCTTAGAACACTATCCTAGCAGTAATGTATAATCAGACAATATCCACATTTTACTCTCCTTTTGTTCGTATGCAAATATCCGAACTTGTAGAAAAGCAATCCAATTTTAAGCTAAGTCCACCGAGATATGAACGTAGCGCAGTTTTAAATTAGATGTTAGCGTTTTGAAAGGACTGTGAACTTTAAAACTTTGGGTGTAAAAGCGTGTTTTCTTTACTTTAGAGACAGAGGGTAGATAAGTAAATTGTTTGACAGTAAAACTAAGTTTGATTCGATTCTTTTTCCTTAAAGTTTTGTTGTGTTTTAGCCACGTAAAACATGAAGAAACCCAAGACCGTTTTGAATTTTATATAAGCTGCTCGTAGAAATATATGTTGAACATTTCAACAGATTATGTTCCGCATGTATATTGTAACCTTTTGTTATGAATATGAATCGGAGTAAGGAGCTATCTCCAGAGCAACTATGTTCATACTATGAAGAGATACTCAAACAAATGTGTAACGAAAGAGCACAGACCTCAACTAAGCACTGTAGTGACACTGAAAGAAATTATATATAGTATTTCCTTCGGCTTTCACGAGTCATAAAGAGAATTAAAAGGACTTGTCGCATCCACTAAAATCAAATGACATAAAAATGCGGATGCAATTTATAAATGTAGTTTTATTTAAGACGCTGATTTTGACACCTTAAACTTGAACATAAAAAATATTTAATTAAATTTCTACTCATTTTGACTTTTGAATGTCGCTACTATTCTGATCAATAAAAAAAAATCCTTTTACTGCTGGGAGGTAGGAGGTAGGATGTTTAGTAAGTAGGGCCTTTCTTTATCTTTGGGTCCGTGGTCCGCTCCCAACAACTCCGGATCGGCCAGACCCACATACCCCGCACGCTTCCCAGGCGCGAGGACCTCCTAGATGGTTCAGCCATTGCCCTTAAAAAAGGCATTTCGTGATTCCAAACTGTCCGGAGACTTAGAGCTTTTGCAACGAGTAATATTCACGTCTAATACCGTCTGCAACACAGAACAAGAACAAAAATTAGCACAATTATATGTTATACGTATATACGTTAGCGCTCTCGTGTGTTTTAATCGATTTGAAGAGGATGCCCTCAATTCATGCTCTAGTTTTTTATACTACATTATATTACGTATCACCTGCATCCAATCTCATTTTTTTGTAATGAAGGACGAGGACAACAGCTTTTAAGCGTGCGCCTGAATGCAAGTATTAAAATCTGTTCTTTCTATCTGCAAATCAACGCACTTTGGACTTTTAAGCTGACAACAGAAATAATTGAATATATTCAATGACCTACATTCCATATAATGGTGCATTTGAAAAGGAAATTGATAAATTAATTTTACAAAAGCTCTGAGCTTTGTCGAGACGGACCAAAGTTTCACATTTTGATCTTCAACTTCGAACAATATTCCTTCTCTGTTTATGTTATCACTCATGTGAAATTCATCATAAATATTAGGAAGGCTTCTTGTGACTAACTTTTAAAGAGGAAAATAAATGATTCCTTAGAAATGTTTTAATACACAGATTATAAAACAAAATATAATACATTCTTTCAACTTTCTATCTTCTCTCTCCCATTTTTATATGCTTGAATTGGAATCCGAATTTCAGAGTTCAAAGTTATCAGCTCATCAAGAAGTTTATTTAAATTAAATAACAAACCATCTTTTGCATAGACAATTCTTATAGTGTGCTCATAGGATTTTGGTAAAATTGGGTTACGATAGACAATATCTTCTCAGAAGTAGTGCGTGCGATAATCGGTGAGCTCGCATTGAGTGGTTCAAATAATTGAACCCTCTAGAATATAGCAGGCAGGTACAAAATCTATTCTGTAGGAGGCAACCTCCCCCCGGTGAAGGTTAGGGGGCGACCTGAGGGGTAGAGACTGCGGGGCGTGCTAACGGTGCTATAGCGCTTTGCATGGCAGCAGTTCCACGTAACTGTTGTGTAAGAGCAACAGGTTGGTGATGTATCGCGTTCCGACCTGGCAGGCTGGTTCTAGTCCAGCGAGGTTTTCCGGAACACCAGCGGCGCCACCTGGGGCGGCCTGTCAGATTGCCGTACCGAGACGGTTGACGTCGAGTCGTCGACTACCGCCTTGACGACCCGTCAGTCAGGCTTCCTAGGGGTGGCACCGTGAGTCTGGTTGTAGTGTTGACCGCGGAAACCCCCCCTACTTTGCCTGGGTTCTGACCCCGGGTTGGGATCTGACGTCGGGTGAGAGAGTGCAAGGGGAGTCGTTTGGTGGGTAGGACCCTAAAACATTCTTGAACCCGAGGTCTGCTCTCAACATGTGCATACCTCGCATGAGGTCCCTGTCCGAAAAAAAGGTACATAACTTATTCTAATTATGATATTCGAAATTAATGGTGTCTTGTGACCCGCACTGGTAGGTAGGTACTACCACCCCGTTTATTTCTGCCCTAAAGCGTTTCAGCTTAAAGGGTGGGACAGCTGCCATACTAAAAAACGGTGACTTAGAACTCATGTCGCAAGGTGGGAGGCGGCATTTACGTTACTGTTAATGTCTATGGGCTCTGGTGACCACTTTACACCTGATGGGTTTTGAGCTCGTCCTTTCAAGTAAGCCATAAAAAAATTACCTTAATACGTACTTGAATAAGGTTCTATGATGACGTAATACCTCCTATATTAAATTAAGAGATTTATAAATTTACGTATTTTTTATTTATTTAATGTTTGGAGGAGACTAGAGTGGATTATAAGACAGTGGTGGAATTCAAATTGTGATATCTAAAAGCTAAGGTAACCATCGGTCATTAGGTTGCTCTCGCGTTTATCTCGTCATGTAGAGCATCTAAATATTAAAAAAAAAAATATACCAGCATACGACCTTTTTCATTTCAGTTTATCAATTATTCCTCTAATAAATAAATAAACAAGCGTTTAGGGAATCAACTTATTCAGTAAAACCCGTGTCGAAGGGTCGACCGATGGGAGTGGTTCGGTGGTTCTTGTTAGAGTTATTATTGTTGCCAAATTTCCGAACGCTCTTCAGCTCCATCCGGATAACAAACGATTATACAGTATTGAATTGCAAATGCCCTACTTTGACGGTATAAAAGTGCTCTCAATTTAAATTGTTTACGTCGTACATTCGTCTCGGGTATATTTCGTATATTTCAAATATGTAACGTCACTGCTGTTATCATTTCGCACAGTCTTACAAAGCTTTATCTTTTTAAATCTATTTTCTATACTTAGTCTGGCCATAAATACTGTTACAATTAAAAATAAACAAAATATTACATTTGAATTTGGAATCTGTCATTTTTATATGATTGCTCATTGAGTTTTCTCATTTTGGCGCCAATACATTGTACAATATTTTGCGATATTAAAATGGAGTGGGGTGATAAAGAGAACTTATTGGATAATGCGTATTATGATTCTACATAGTGTGTTACAACCATCGTTGGGTCGCCATTCCTCTATAATTGGAACTTCAACTGGTGTTTGAAGTTCTGGTACATTGGTTAACAAAATTACGCCTCATCTGAGCGGTTACTGAAAGCCATAGACATTACAACGTGAATGCCGCCACCCATCATTCTTCAGTACACCATTTAGTCATCCTCTACGACAACCACGGGGAGAACAGGTTTAAGATTGTTTCAACAAATGCCAAAAGAAATGCAATGTGAGTAGTCTGTGCAGTCCTAATGCCTCCAGCTATTGCTAAACTATAAAAAATAATGTTCAATCTTATTACAACTTTTATCGCTATCATGCTATCATAGCTACAAATAATAATATCAATGAATTTTCACACTTATATTCTGCTACATATAAACGCAAATACTTTAAAAGCTATCGGAACGTCCATTCCACACTAATCCGTACAAAAAGTCATTAACTTGTAAAACAATCATTTAGTGAACGTACATTACCAAGTTCAAACGACACCGTGCCGGTTGCGGATAGAGCAATTAAAAAGTTGCCGTGTAGCTTTAGAATCGCACGACAGTCGCTTGGAGTTAAAATCCCAAATGTCGGGCTGGGTCCGCGGGAACGATTATGCTTGGTCTTTTTAATTGTTGTTTAGTGGAAAACAGTCAGTTAAGTTTGTTTTGAGCCAAAGTAACTTAATTTTGTTGTCTTGTATACATCACACAAAGTGTCTATTTCATATGCTTCAGGGCTGGAAGGCCATTAATTATTTGAATAATTTCAGTCTTCTTAGAAGAAAAGTCAATTCTGAAAAATCTTCATATTCTTCTTTATCTCATAATAATATTTCTCGTTTCAGTGCTCGTAAACCAACGCATTCACGCATTCACGTTACCCATTGAAGGTGTCATTTGTACGGAAAGAAAGAAATAAATTAATACCGCGCAGATAACATCGTTACGAAGGTCGTAATTACTCGAGAGGCATACAATACCGGTGTCTAATAATAACATAAATAGTTTCGTATTTTTGTCATTTCTTTATACGAACACATTTCTTAAAGAAATCTATCTTTCTCTCAGTATACCTTTCTTCATGAAAATGGCAGTATATGACCATGTGTTTATGTACTTAGAAAATAGTACATTTTCTGGATATTATAATATACCAAAGCTATCGACATGGCACAGCGGATAGTAAGCTGAAGTGGCAATGGGCTGGCCATGTTAGCCGGAGAACCGATAACCGTCGAAGTAAACGGGTTCTTGAGTGGAGACAGCGTATTGACAAATGTAGTGCAGGGCGCCTTCAAGCTCGGTGGAATGATGATCTATGCAGGGTAGATTGCAAAGCTGGATGAGAGAAGCCGAGGATTGTGGTCAGTGGCGTGCAATTGGAGAGGCCAGCATTGGACTGTTATAGACTGATGATGACGATGATGATACCAGCCGAGTGTTATGTATTAGGACTGTCAATACCGATTGATCCTAGTTTACAAGAACACACACATAAAACATCCGAATGAACTACTGAGAGATTTCTACGCTGTACCACAAAACCTATTTTCTACTACTTAACATTGCCATCACGGTCGCAGCACGTGTCGGCGGTCGATATACCGCAACCCTTTAGGAATTTTTATGCCAACCCTACGGGCTTATGTCCAGTTTAAAAGCTCTTTATAAACAAATTGAGTTTTTATTGCTATTGCTTCTTTTAACTTGACTTTTCAAGTGTTTCTTTACGATTTCGGTTTCTTAGATTTTCAAATATATTTTTTTGGTAAAAACGACCCGATGAGTTTAAGGATCATTAGAAGTTATGCAATTATCAGAGTCAATTGATTACAGTCTATTCCAATCCATATAGAAATCAATACGCTTATTCTTGAGTCAGAAGGTGGATTTTTTTTCATAAAGAGAATTATGCGGCTTAAATCGGATCAGCAGCTGTAAAATAATGAAATAGAGGCACTCAGATTATGTTTAAGGAGTCTGGTAACCACTTAATGCGAGACGGATCATGATTTCTTCAGTTGATCTACGTAATAAAGCAGTCAGGAGACCCATCTTCTTCTAGGCTTTATCCCATATTATGTGAGATCGATGCAGCAGTCCTTTTACCATGCTGCATAGCATGATTTGGCATGAGTTTTATGATCGGCCGCCTGTTCAAGTAGGGACTTGGGAATATTATCGTGTGGCACTAGTCCAGGTAAGCTTAAAGTAATCTAACAGCAAGCTGCTCTGTAGCTTTATTAGGATTACGATAAAGAATGACATGAGTCATAAGTCGAGTGGGCCAGACGGCATCCCCGCAGTGGTTTTGAAAACGTGCGCCCCTGAGCTGACACCTGCGCTAACGCGTTTGTATCGCCTCTCTTATTGCACTAACAGGGTTCCGTCTTCATGGAAGACCGCCCACGTCCACCCTATCCCCAAGAAGGGTGACCGGTCGGACCCATCGAGCTACAGGCCTATCGCGATAACTTCCTTGCTTTCGAAGGTGATGGAGCGAATAATAAATACACAACTCCTGAAGTATCTTGAGGATCGCCAGCTGATCAGTGACCGACAGTACGGTTTCCGTCACGGTCGCTCAGCTGGTGATCTTCTTGTATACCTTACTCACAGGTGGGCTGAAGCCTTGGAGAGCAAGGGCGAGGCTCTTGCTGTGAGCCTTGATATCGCGAAGGCCTTCGACAGGGTCTGGCATAGGGCACTTCTATCGAAGCTACCATCTTACGGAATCCCAGAGGGTCTCTGCAAGTGGATCGCTAGCTTTTTGGATGGGCGGAGCATCACGGTCGTTGTAGACGGTGACTGTTCTGATACCATGACCATTAACGCTGGCGTTCCACAGGGTTCGGTGCTCTCCCCCACGCTTTTCATCCTGTATATCAATGACATGCTGTCTATTGATGGCATGCATTGCTATGCGGATGACAGCACGGGGGATGCGCGATATATCGGCCATCAGAGTCTTTCTCGGAGCGCGGTGCAAGAGAGACGATCAAAACTTGTGTCTGAAGTGGAGAACTCTCTGGGGCGAGTCTCCGAATGGGGTGAATTGAACTTGGTTCAATTCAACCCGATAAAGACACAAGTCTGCGCGTTCACTGCGAAGAAGGACCCCTTTGTCATGGCGCCGCAATTCCAAGGAGTATCCCTGCAACCTTCCGAGAGTATCGGGATACTTGGGGTCGACATTTCGAGCGATGTCCAGTTTCGGAGTCATTTGGAAGGCAAAGCCAAGTTGGCGTCCAAAATGCTGGGAGTCCTCAACAGAGCGAAGCGGTACTTCACGCCTGGACAAAGACTTTTGCTTTATAAAGCACAAATCCGGCCTCGCATGGAGTACTGCTCCCATCTCTGGGCCGGGGCTCCCAAATACCAGCTTCTTCCATTTGACTCCATACAGAGGAGGGCCGTTCGGATTGTCGATAATCCCATTCTCTCGGATCGTTTGGAGCCTCTGGGTCTGCGGAGGGACTTCGGTTCCCTCTGTATTTTATACCGTATGTTCCATGGGGAGTGCTCTGAGGAATTGTTCGAGATGATACCAGCATCTCGTTTTTACCATCGCACCGCCCGCCACCGGAGTAGAGTTCATCCATACTACCTGGAGCCGCTGCGGTCATCCACAGTGCGTTTCCAGAGATCTTTTTTGCCACGTACCATCCGGCTATGGAATGAGCTCCCCTCCACGGTGTTTCCCGAGCGCTATGACATGTCCTTCTTCAAACGAGGCTTGTGGAGAGTATTAAGCGGTAGGCAGTGGCTTGGCTCTGCCCCTTGCATTGCTGAAGTCCATGGGCGACGGTAACCACTCACCATCAGGTGGGCCGTATGCCCGTCTGCCTACAAAGGCAATAAAAAAAAAAAAAAAAAAACATGATTAAACAAAATTAATTCGTATTTTGGAGATATATAATCTGAACCGAAATTTTAACTTATAATTTTCCTACGAGCATCTAATATCAGACAACTTGTCATGGATGACACAGTCACTGGTACAGCGCTGTCGTACCGCCCAAATCGTGTCGGCTTGAACCTGAGACCCCGTGCGGGTGGTCTCCCTAACGAAGGGTGGACTTGACATACGCACTATTGACAGTGGATTATAAATGAAGCTGATAGTAAGATAAAATTATGACCCAAAGAAAGAATGCTGAGGAATATTATATCCAAAACGTTTTCAAGAACGACTTCTGTGATGAAGGTATAATACATTTCATTAAATCAAACCCGTATAATTATTGTACACATTAGCGTAATCACTCTTTATAGTCCATTTTAAAAGCTGCATACCCAGGGAATATCACTACTGATTTCTCAATCTAGTTAAGTTTGAAAAGTACGATAGCTGGTCTAGTATCCGGATACCCAGGTTGAGACCGATTAAATGTTTGTTGCGGATATCGACAAAAGGAAGATCTTTCACCAGCAAAATTTCTCAGCATACCAACAATCTAAATGTTATTGTTGGGAACTTGTGTGTGTGCCAAACTATGTTTAAAATGTCGTTACCATGATTAACGCGTTTGACAAAAATCTTCTGTTTTATGATACTTACCGCCACTTATTTTGTAGCGATATTGATAGTATAATATTTAAGACCGACGTCTGTTATCTCACCTTAACCAAGTACACGGTCAAATAAATATAAACCGTTTTAGATATTATCAGTATTCAAGTATACCCAAGGAAAAACATATCACCGAAATACTGTTGAGCAGACAGTCAATCAGAAAGATGAAGTATTAATCCATGCCTTTTGATGATTATTCAAATACTCGATTATTGTGTCTCTTAAATTTATTAACCACTATGAAAATCCTTATAACGATGCACTTAAAACATTTCAAAATTCATAAACATAATTACACTCACCATGAACCTTGAGCCTACGTCATTCAGAGCCCTATTCAGCAAATATTTCCTTCCATAGATGTAAAATCCTGAGCGCTATTAATCTTGGGAGCGCTATGCGTCAACCGGGGAGGGCTCGAGTATGAAGTAATATCGAGGCGGCTGATAAAGGCTACGATTGGGAGATTGTGTCTAAAGGGTGTGTAGTTGACGATAATGCTGTAGTCTAAGAGGTGACAAGTGATTTAGGTATAAATTGTAGACTTTTGAAAGTAATTCTCATAGTTGTTGCGCTTTTTATGGATGTAAATTGTGTAAGTTTTTAACAAATTCTATAGACGATTTTAGGTGAATTCCACCACCAAATCGAGCATGGCTGCTTCGTAGCGGAAACAAATAGAATAATACTGCCTACCCGTGTCCACTCACGATATGCCCCAACTCCAGTACGTATGCTTAGATGCCGACGAGTAGAGGATAGAGATACGCCCAGTCTAAATGACTTTGATCTATTCATACATAAGTATACAACCTTTAATTATTCAAGTGAGCTCTTCAATAAGAAGCACTTTAGTGTGGGTCAATCGAAACCACATCTTTACATTCATTTTGTGGCTACAAAGCTTTTAAAACTTTTGGTGTTTTCTGGCTAGAAAACACCAAAAGTTTTAAAAGCTCACTTAAAACCAATTAATATTAGTATTTTTTCAATGTTATGTGTGGGTGAGCTCACGCCCTACCTGATGCTAAGTGGTTATCGGAACCCAAAGACATCTTAAGCTTAAATGCCGCCACCCACCTCGAGACACGAGTAGTAACGTCTCAGTTTTAACAGTACAACGGCTACCCCACCCTTCGAACCGAAGCACGTTACTGCTTCACGACTGTCACAGACCGGATGTTGGTACTTATCCGGGCAGGCTCACAAGTCGCCCTACCACCAGTATGGAAGTAGTAGAAGTCACATTATATTCCAAAACTTATAGATGATATAAACGTAAATTTCTTGTATTTACATAATTGATGTATTTATGAAATATTTAAATTGTTTGATGTAAGAACTGGTGCTATAGTTAGACACGATTTCTTGCCTACGGTACTCTTAAGCTAAGCTAGCATATTTTCTTAATAAGTGCTGACAATTTAAGAACCACTATAATATCAAATTCCTATGATACTGTTTTTTAAAAGTTATTTAGCTCCTACACTCCCCGCGTTTCTTTCAACCAAGTTTACTCTGAAACAAGGAGTTACGGAGCGGACGCAATATCCCGATGCTTCGTTCAACGCTCGGCCCATTTGCTTCTTATTTTCTTAACTTACATCCCCTTCTTTGTATCTTTTCTATAGTGCATCGGGGAAACTCGAGCGATAAATATTTTTGAAACTACCCTATTTTCGTGCCAAGACTCAGTTGAATGGTTTTCTTTGTGAGAATATGCACTTTAGTTGTTTTCGTATTCATAATATTTCACATATAATCAATAGAATTACTACATATCGTTGCTTTAATAATGAAACATCAAAGAATATTTGATTAACGGCATTTTTAAAATGTAAAGTATCGAAATGTAGACAAACACCCAAATATTTATATTAATTACCTAATAAGTGCCGACTAGTTCGCGAAGTTAAGCGGACAGTGGACTCTATAACCTCTATGGTAGAATGTATGTACATATATAGTTAACAACCTTCATTGATTCGCGAAACAAGTTTGATTCCCGCCAGTGCAGTCTTGCATCGTTCCCGAGTACCGCTCCTAAAGAACTACATTTGTAACAACTTACTATGCAAAGGAGTTTTAGTTTTATGACAAAATAAACGACACCTTACACAATCTGTGGATAGTATTCACCCTAGATAGGATAACGATTATCTTTAATTTATTAGTGCGGGGGGGTGTCGAGATCACATCTTACAGGATATTAAATGGTTATTGAGGTCCATAGGCTAGATCGTTAAGGTTGCCGACTACTTTGATCTGAATCCTGTCCATTTCTTCCACTAAACGACCTTGCGTTCTAGTTTTATTCGATTCCATTATTTGATTCGGCTTCATGTCTGAAGCTGTGCATCTGTATCCTGACTGTAGCGCTTATGAGCTTCGGTAAATTGATGAGCCGTGATCTTGTATGTCCTTCTCTGCCAATACAATCAAAAACCTTTCCTAAACATCCAAACAATTTCAGTAAATAAACCCCTATACGTCACAACGAAAACAAAACAGTTATAATTCAAGCATAAAATAAGAGCGGAACTTTTTGTATTTTTTTTTTTTTTGTTATACCGCGCCAAAATAACCCCAGGGTTACTGGGAGGACCAAGGGCCCACGATATATGGCCCAATAACGGCCGGTCATAAACGTCGGATGTGCCTGCACGCCCGGGAGGCAGCAGCTAAATTGCCTCCGAAGGGGAATCCTGATTTTATGGACAGCCAATAATCAGGATTTTTTCTCTGGTATACTTAACAACCCTGATAGGAATATGACGGGCACTCCCCGCGGACTATTCATTGGAATCGAACCGCCTAAGGCTGTCCTTTGATGGCTTTGATCGAGTAAGATCTATCATGCTAGTTCACTAACCTAAAGTACAACTATAACACAAAAGGCAGTAGATTTGACAAAAGCGCTCACACTCACGGCACCCCTGGTGTTTAGTGGTTGTTGAAGTCCATATTATAGATTTATTTATTTATTGTGTAGATGGGTGGACGAGCTCACAGCCCACCTGTTGTTAAGTGGCTACCGGAGACCATAGACATCTACAACGTAAATACCGCTACCCACCTTAAGATATGAGTTCTAAGGTCTCAGTATAGTTACAACGGCTACCCCACCTTTCAAACCGAAACACATTACTGCTTCACGACTGAAATAGGCAGGGTGGTGGTACCTACTCGTGCGAACTTACAAGAGGTCCTAACCCCAGTAATTAGAAAGATATTAAAAAGAAAATTCAATTTACTGATTAATCTAACCACTGACTGATTATATTGATTACTAGTGACCCGCACTCGCTTCGCTTCGGAAACATTAAATTTTATTATAGATAGTTGAGTCCCGCGATGCTACCCGCGGTTATTGTCGTACCGCGGGAGACGCCGCGCGGCGAAGCTAGTCTAAAAAAAAGTTGCCTAAGTTACTCCTTATCCCATCAGCTACCTGTCAGTGAAAGCTCTGTCAAAATCGGTCCAGCCGTTCCAGAGATTAGCCGGAACAAACAGACAGACAGACAGACAGACAAAAATTGTAAAAAATGCTATTTTGGTGTATGTACCGTATATATATTCATATGCATGTAGTAAAAAGCGGTTATTTCAATATCACAAACAGACACTCCAATTTTATTTATATGTATAGATTACAAAGCAACTTCCCAAAAACCCATGAAAATAAAAATACTAATGATAAGAATTTATACCATGCACCCCACGCTTTTTTTACAGTAAAATAATTTTTTTCTTACACTATTTTTAATTCAAATTTATTAAAATTTATTTTCTATTTTTTAGTTGGATTTTCTATAAAGCGTATTTTGTTAGTTTTTTAAACCATTATTTAATTCAATAATGTGTAACACTGATCTATCATCAGCTCCGCAGCAGGGACAGAGGTCGCGCGGTGCGTGACCGTACGTGTTAGCTCCGCAGTTGTACTATTCGCGTTGTATCGATTCATTACATCCCAATATCGAACACGTGCGAAACCATTCCAACGCGCACAGACTGTGTACATTCATATTACGAACTCCTCGTTTGACCCCGAACGCAAACTTATTTCATATCAAAAAGGAACTATCGTAACTAATATCGTGAGCTGTAGCAGCACGTAAACGTTTAAGATGTCATTCCGAGCTCCACGACAAACCGCACTGCTTAGCGGCAGACTGTGACAGTCACTATGGTTTGTATCAATTTGTATGAAATCAGATAAAACCATGCTCGAAATAGTTTTCACTGTTATTAATTCTTACCCGTATTGTCGATAGTGGAGCTATTCTGAGAAATATGTCGTCGGGCTCGGAATTAAACTCTAAATATTGGGAATAAGCTTGCTTGAGATTGTGACTTTGGTTTCGTTGCAAGTTATATTTGTAATGCCTTCGAAAGCGTACGGCTCACTTGATGATAAGTGGTCCCCATCACTCGTGGACGCGATCAATGCCAGGGTAATAATCTAACCGCTGCCTTATGCTGAAGCTTTAAAATTTGTTTGGAGGAAGATATTATATGGCACTTAGAAAAAGAAAACGAAAAGCTTATTCCCGTACCAGATTAGCGGTAAAAAATATTTTTGGAAACGCAAGTTGGACCTTCTAGGAATTCTACTGGTTCTAGGTAGTAGTAGGGGCTAATTCTGCTTCTGAAAGATGTACCAATGATTTACTTAACTTAAATCACTTATTGTTTATAATCAAGGGTTTGTTACGACAAAAACGGTTACTTAGAAGCTCCAATTGAAACGTGATTCGATTAAAACTAGATTTAACAAGTAAGAAATTGTAAGTATAATTTTTTTTTTTTTGTTGCTTAGTTGAGCGGGCGACCTCACAGCCCACCTGGTGTTAAGTGGTTACTGGAGCCCATAGACATCTACAACGTAAATGCGCCGCCCAACTTGAGATATGTATAAGTTCTAAGGTTTCAAGTATAGTTACAACAGCTGCCCCACCCTTCAAACCGAAACGCATTACTGCTTCACGGCAGAAATAGGCAGGGTGGTGGTACCTACCCGTATAATAATATATGAATGTACACATTGCGGAAGTGCAAGCGTGGAAATCAGTGCGGTGAGTAATTCACGTCGCTATCTTGTGATATTGGGCTGGAGACAAATTGTCGCAACACATGTCGGAGGGCGCGGGAGTTTCACACTATTTATGTTCGGGACACTGATAGATGCTCAAACTCAAACATTGTTATGAAGATTCCGTTTCTTTTTTTTAAGTGCTTAAGCTCCGTTACTGAATAATAATAATAATATAATTCTTTATTTTAAACCACATGTACAGATTAAGCATATAACACAAATAATAAACGGTGACATAAATTGGCGGCCTTATCGCTGAAAGCGATCTCTTCCAAGCAACCTTGCAGGAAGAAGAATAAGCAAACTAGCATGGATGGTGCTATAATAAATTTACATACACACATGTGAAAAATAAATACAATATTAAATAGACTTGCATACGATTAAATACAAATAAATACTAAAATATGCAATACTAAAATAAATACTAAAAGTGAAATGAAAAATAATAAGGGTAATAATAATAATAATTGTAGAGATGTTTACGTCTATGTAATTGCGTTCTAGTGCGTTCATATAATTATTGATTGTTATACGAATAAAGCATATGCTTACTGACACGGGTGAAGCAGTGGAACTACCAGCGAAACTGATAAAACCACGCTATACAAGTCGTCGTGGCCCAAAGGATAAGACGTCCGGTGCATTCGTATCTAGCGATGCACTGGTGTTCGAATCCCGCCGGCAGATACCAATTTTTCTAATGAAATACGTGTTCGCGATTGACTTCCAAGGTGAAGGAATAACATCGTGTAATAAAAATCAAACCCGCAAAATTATAATTTGCATAATTACTGGTAGGACATTTTGTGAGTCCGCACGGGTAGGTGCCACCACCCTGCCTATTTCTACCGTGAAGCAGTAATGTGTTTCGGTTTGAAGCATCCATCTAAGCAATAAAAAAAATATATTATCAATTAGCATCTAAACCCAATCTGTATAGTACATACAAAAGGCAGAATTTTGCAGAAAAAAATATCACGTAAGGTATTTGATACCTTCTCGACGACGCACGACGCCACAGATGCATTTTATGGTGCAAACGAGAAAGCAATCTGTTAGAGCAGCTTCATAAATGATGACAAATGGAATAGGCAGCTCTTAGAGTCACCAACACTTAGAAATGTTAGTGATCTCATAAGCTTCAGAGCGATTACCGGTTCTTATTCATATTGACAATATCAGCCACGTCGCTACCATTATTGCGCAGTTTGCACTCGTTCAGAGAAATCTATTATTGTATTGCTATAACATTTAAAGCAGATGTTAACCTAGTGTTAAGGGATTACTAACACCTCTCACGGCTTAAAGGTTGAGGGCTATTTTTGATAATGTTATGGTATCAGCTGTGACGAAGAAATACTATAACATAAAAAGATTCCTTAGAACTTACTATGGAAAAAAAAAAGACAAGCTTATCAATTATTATTTTTGCTAATGAATTTTATGGAATGTTTTACCTTTTAAGCAGGATACTTTTGTCATTTCTTCAGCTCGTTGCTTTGATTGATTATACATTTAAAATAACAAATACTTTTTCAATTGAATTATTAATCTTACCTGTTACTAATAAGATTTATATTACCTTTAAACCAAACCATCATAGAATAACGGCTATCTTAACAACTAGTGGGGACGATTCATGAAAATGTTATATACTACTGCAGTTGTACTTAGATATTACTGCTGTGTGTGAATGTTTATCAGTTAAGTGTTTGTAATACTCACAGGAATCGAAAATCTGTTTTTTTCTCGTAATTTTTTGTGATGTACACGAGAAAGCAAAGTAATCTACATTCTCTGATGTTTTTTTTTTTGCATAAAATCTTATGGTAAAGCTGTCACAAATGACAAATACATAGCTTAAAACTACAATCCAATCTAATTTACAATGCACGAATAAAACATCAAAACAAGTCAAGTGATGTAAAAACCCTTACGTGAAATCATAAAAAGCTTTCTTCATAAGAAAGTTGGCGTTAACCCGACGATGTGGCATCAGGTGCAGTTTATAGCCGAGACGCGACTGTCATTTTTTCAGCCTTCATAAATATGCCGAGGAGCCAGCCCACTGGGACCTAGAATTCTTAAAAGTTTTAGAGGAAAATTTCTGGCTGCACGGAGATGGTCTTAAATTAGAAGGAATGAATTTTTACTAGTCGTAGAACCTCTTGTGAGTCCGCACGAGTAGGTACCACCACCCTGCCCATTTCTGCCGCGAAGCAGTAACACGTTTTGGTTTGAAGGGTGGGGTAGCCGTTGTAACTATACTGAGACCTTAGAACTTATATCTCAAGGTGGGTGGCTAATTTACGTTGTAGATATCTATGGGCTCCAGTAACCACTTAACATTGGGTGGACTGTGAGCTCGTCCACCCACCTAAGTTGTTTCTTTTACTTTTGTTTAAATATCGGACGTTTTATTTGTGATATTCACAAAATTTTGTAATTTATTATGCTAATGAAATTAAGGAATAAATTTTTAAGAATATTTGATGTGTCGTAATTGATGTAGATTTTTTGTTTAGATATTACTCGAGTGCTCACTCAATGTATTGATCTAAGTAATTTACACAAAATAAAATATGTAAACATGTTACTATGAGAGTGATTGCACTTAGGAACTGTGTTTATTTTTATTTTAATAATATAGATCACATTGAAACTGTAGACCACGCAGTAACAAAGCTACGTAACAAACTCTTAGTCAGTGGACTCTTGAGCATCAAAAAATTCAACAAAAAGCCTCGTCTTGTTGGCAGAGAGCAGCTTCATCAAACAAATCCAAAGTTCAGATCGCGATTCCAACTTTGCCGACACCTAATATAAGCAAAGTTCTTTGCACGTATCGCATCGGTACACTGGTACTAACTCAGTTGATGTCAGTTTGATTGATTTCCAAATTGAATTTCCTCGAATATTTAAATGAATTGTGCCTTGCCGTGGTTTGGACGCATGTTGTAGGCATTATGCGTCACTAAGCATCTCGTTATGATCAGCCCACAGACGTCCACCGTTTTGGCACGACAAGGTTCGCCTTCGCCACAATTACCGGTTCTGTGGAACCCGCGTCCAGTGGATTACCACGACCTTTCTTCTTCTATATCGTTCCTTCACTACTGAGGATCGCGACCACATGCGACGTACTTCTAATGTGCTCGATCATGGGTGGCATGGACTGCATGGTACAGACTACCACCGAGTGCTTCTCTTGCTAGATCTGACCATCTGGCTGGTGTTCTGCCCACGGCGCGCTTGCCCTCTATGCGATCCGCAATTATGAGCTTCTCTAATTCATGTCTGGGAGACCGCATGATGTGTCCGAAAAAGCTCATAACACCGTCCCGGCAGATGGAAGAGAGCCTTTTTCGGATGTTTAGCTGCCTTAGAATAGACTCGTTTGTTCTCATGGCAGTCCACGGCATTCGTAGCATCCTCCGCCACACCCACATTTCAAAGGCATCGATCGTTAATCCACCTCATGCGTGCGCTACTCACACTGGGTATTCCTATGTGAGCGTACCCCATGATGTTCAGAAAATCCTACATCCGCATGGAAAGCAAATCTATCTAATAAATATTAGCGTCACTAAACGTGAACCCATTTGTACACAGATATCACCATAAACCTAACTAACGATCGGGCGACGATCAAAATGTGTTAACTTTACTTAATTGCCTTTGGATTTTATTGCGTGTCGATAATATGGATGGAACGTGTTTGAATATTGCGTGGCTATTTTATTGTTTGTTAATCAGATGATATAGTTGCGGCATTCTGACCGGATGCATATAAAAAATACCTGTAGATAGTTTTGCAGCTGTCACACGAAAAACAAACGAATAATATAAATATGTAATGAACAAATCTAACGGCTTATTCCTACTGCCTTTAAGTTACACTTCCTCTCCGTAATTCAAATGTGTGATGTCTTCGGACTCACGTAGTACTTTGTATGTGTTCAGAAATTATACAATAGAATTAACAGTAACTTTGGCTCGGACTGCTAATAATGGAATTAAAGTACAATTCTTATTAAGAAATCAATGCTTGATCTTTCACACTAAACTGCTCATTAAGCCCAGCACAATATAAACTTTACGTGATAGTTTAACACAATTTTCTGTTTAACCGTTAAACTGAATACTGTTTATAGATATCTTGGGAGATGATACAACTTTGTTGGTAATTATAAAATAACTATTGACTGATATTATATTAACATTTTTGTAGATACTCAACTCTCTATATCAATACCCAATAGTATGGTGATACGAGAAGCGAATTTATCACATTTCCTTGGAATGGTATAGCACATGCAGTTAATTTCTATTATAAAGGGTAATCATGTTTATTTTCCCGTATACGACTTAAAGATTAAAAAATCCTTGATTTTTTAACAAAACGAGAAACATTTGATAAGCTATAATTTAATTATTGAAAGGATTCTCGTTAGAAAAAGAAGGGCTTAACATTTAAAAAAGAAATTTCAACATAATTGACTGCAGCAGCTCTATATTGTTATATCTCCAGATTAAGAGAAACAAATAAGATGTTTATCTGTTAACAGCAACACATACGGATCTTAGTTAATTAACCTGTCTACCTAACATCGTACTATTCATTCAGGTATTTACATTTTTAATTATAGTACAAGCGCAGTCGCGTGGGATTCCTAATTAAGGATAATGTTTGTTGAAACTTTTTTAGTTCAGTAATGTACTTCCAACGCTGATGCAGTTAATCGAAGTGGATCTTGGTCTCCGACCACAGGGGACCCTCCGAGAATAATAAAACTAGTACCTTAAAAATACTTGTTTATGCACCAAATTAAGTTAGGAAATTATGAAAGTACAATTCTCTTAAATGATCTTCCGATATTTGTAATTTTTGGAACGAAGTTCCTTATGGGACGATGCGGAGGGATACCGTAACTGGGAAAAAACGTCCGTAACGTAAGATTTTTATTAGTAATGCACACAGTGTACGACTTAACTTTGTAATAACGTTCAAAAATTACATATTTTTTTTATCATTCATTGATCACGATCTCAGAGCTTTCGATTGCGTAATACACTAACTCTTATGCAAACAACCGTGAATGAAGTGTACCACAATAAGTTCGCACGTTACCGAATGACCGTGGGTTGTTACGAAACCTCCAGTTTTATTTTCTTTATACCTCGAATATAACTTAAAATTAATATTCTTATAATAAGGAACTTCGTTCCTATCCGATGTCCCAAGATACCACACATCTTTTTTTTTACCTTGTTGGTGAGCTTTATTAAAGCACTTTCTAATGTTCACACTACTAATACATTTTCTTTCTTCGTTTTTACTTCCTTCCCAAAGTCTCTGAGTTTCTGAGAATTAGTAAAGTTGGGGTGCTCTTTGCCAAATGAACCCTCTTCTGTCTTATGTCGCACAAAAACGATCTTTCTTTGTAATTAATCGAGTGACCACTGCACTCAGCCTAACGAGCTGATCGGTTGATGGCATAACGGGAGCGAGGTATATGGAGTCTATAGTACTATGTACACAGTTTAATTATTATTCCAATGAGTCCACAATTTTACTTTCTTTTTACCAGAATCCTATTGTTCACAGCACAACCGATTCTATCAAATTTAGAAAATATTCACAGCCGTCATTGAAATATTTTAGCATTAAAGCCCAGAGGCTTATAATAATATCTAAAACTGAATATATTAAACAAAAATGAAAATGTGGTGTCGTGGGACACCAGGTAGGAACGAAGTTCCTTCGGCTAATGTAGAATCGACACAATTTGCAAAAAAAATCGTGCTCAATTTTATGTATGTTTTCTTGATTTTTCTCTTAAATGTTGCTGATGAGTTTTTATTTAAGTACAGGAAAGTATTCAGGAAATTAAGTATCTTAGGAAATAATAAATTACGTAAAATAAAAAAATAATCGTAATTCAAATTATCAATTAAAATAACAAAATAAAATGTATCTATAATGTGAGTATTCGCCACGTGCTTGTCCGTGAATTCATGAGTATATACTATGCATTGGCGGGGTGGAGTGGTAATAGAGAGAGAAGAGATGAGAGAACGAAAAGAAAGAAGGAGAAAGAGAAAGGTATTATACACTACTCGCTTGTGTATACGACTATCGCGCCTGCGCACGTCTCATTTAACGGTTTTATTCCACGGACTTTTTCTTACGGTTTTACTATAACATTTTTTTCAGTTCGGTCGCACAGCAAAATCCCTATCTCCTCCAAGCCTGCTGTAAGGAACTTCGTTCCAAAATAAATCTTGCAATCGACCCATAATGGATCCAATTTCAACACATCACTGTACCACGAATGCATATATTATGTATGTATGTATGTATTAGTTTTAGTTTCGAGGCTTTGACGAACTCTATTTAGTGATTTATGTACAAAATGCACTCATTATACTCAGACCTCAGAAAGCACCGGCATTCCCCCACGTCTAATTAAAACTCATTCCGGCGCAGTCATTTAAATATTTAATTGCTCAGCCGAACCTGACTGAATTAAAACTTCGCCTTAACGTCTGACCACCTACGTCACACGTACGAGCTTCACACGGTTTCCGATAATAGCATAGAATCCTAGAGGATGCTATAAAGTTTACAGTTAATAGAGCCGTTGACCGTTTTTAGTGGCAATTCTAATTATTTCAATGTGTTTTACTGAAAGGCACACAAATCCAAATATTGGAAGAACATGCCGAGCCAACATAAGTAAGGGCCACTATCCTGCGTACTACTGCTGTTCAGGTTTGTATAACTGGAGAACCCATAGAAATTTCCACGTGAACGCTGCTTTTTATCCCCTACCTATTCGCTGGTAGCAAAGGCTATTTCAGCTACGCCCTGACGGGTAGGTAAACTCACAGGTTCAACCTGAGAGAATTTGCTTACAACTCTAGCAAGAGCAGTGCTTCCCAGAATCTACCACTGGATCGGAATCACGACCCACTGAGGGTCCGGCGAGAAACTCAGTGGGCTAAACCCTGCCATTTACCTTAAAACATAAAGTTGAAGTTTTAATTCTAATGTACTGTAAAAAAATTCAATCGAATGCATTAAGTCATTTGTAGAAAAAAAATTGCAGAAATGTACTACCAACTGCGGTCCCACAATTTATATAAGACTATGATTCTACTACAGGAATGCTAAAAATAGCTCAACATCACTAGAGGAAGTCCTTCATACAGCAGTCAAAAATGTCCGACCGACGTCCATTTTATACAGACGCACTTGACGAGAATAACCACTAGAGCTGAATCCGGAAAAATCTTGATATATCCGACGCGAACCGCTCGAAACCGGTTATTTCCGGTTGTCGGGCTAAGGACGGGCTACATTGTATTTCGGGCTAGGTCTGTTTTTGCTTATATTTCTCTGCTCTATTATTAAAGTTGTAAATAAAATTTCAATTATTTTAGTTCGAGATTATAATCTAATTTCAGGAACGTGGAAAAATCTTTAGTTACTTTAGAAATTGGGTATTTTAAAGCTAGAAACTATTCGTCTCAATTTCACTCGGGAGAATCATAATTTTGTGCTGACATAATACATAGTACTATTTATGCATTGTTTCTAATATTATTTAGTAAGTAAAACTTATATAAGCCTCAATATTGAATTTCGTGCTTCTTCCTAAAAAAGTGACGAACTTCCCATTTAACTTTCAACCCCATAATTCCATCTTAGGCAATAAATAAAAAGCGGTATATATGTACATACTTTGCTTCTAACTAGAAGCAGGTATATGAAATTTCGTGCTTTTGATTTTAAAAATGATAAACTTACCGTAAAACCGACCTTCTTTTATTTACCCCTCTGGGGTAAAATTACCAAAAATATTTCTTAAATAGCTGCTTCTATGTTGCTAAATGGCTGCTGACATAAACTGAGAAACTTTCAAATTTGTAGCCCCAGCGACTTAGGGTCCGTGTTGATGAGTCAGTAAGAACAAGCAATTATTCATGGTATAGAAGAGTTTGACAATTTGTTGGACAACGAAAGTCTGAAGCTTGCTTTCCCTCCTCCTCCTTGCGTCGATAATCCGCATTGCTGAGGGTCATGGCCTCGTGAGGCTTTCTTGGAAAAATACACACGGTGAGGTCCCGTGTCCTTCCACGGCAGTGCTTTTAGAAGAGAGTACTTCAAGGCCACTGAAGCTTTGTTTGTGTCCGGCTAATTAACCGCCGCCGGATATTCGGCGTTGACTATTTTACGGTGAAAAGGTCGAACTCCAACTCAACCCTTCTCTTTTCTCATCCGGGTTTGGGACCGGCATTGGAATCTTACTTAAGCAATGTGAAATGATTAACAAAAACAACGATATTTAAACTCAGTACTAAAAAATATCATTTTATTCATGTTAACATGAAATCGAAGACTACACCTTTAAAAACCTTTAATTTTATACAAACAAAATCCCGAAATACAGAACTGTTTCTTTATACGTTTTTCACAATTTGAATGATCAGAAAGAGACTCAGGATAATGAAGCTTGAATTGTACTATAACCAGTAAACCCGATCTCCCGACTGTTCCTGTCCGTTGAATTTCTCTCGGTGACGCCCTTTCAGAGTTCACCTGCTATTTGGGGAATGAATTGTTTCCGGTAACAGTTTACTTCTACCCGACTTTTACATTAATTTCAGTGGGTAGTTGTGCATTTCGTATAACGGTACCATGCACTCGTGGTCTATCTCTGTTGTTCGTGGCTATCATATAATTTAGTGGTAGGACCTCTTGTGAGTCTACGCGGGTAGGTACCACCATCACCCCGCCTATTTCTACCGTGAAGCAGTAATACGTTTCGATTTGAGGGGTGGGGCAGCCGTTGTAACTATACTTGAGACCTTAGAACCTTTATCTCAAGGTGATTGGCGCATTTACGTCGTAGATGTCTATGGGCTCCAATAACCACTTAACACCAGGTGGGCTGTGTGCTCTACCACCCTCCTAAGCAATAAAAAAAAAATAGGTGCAGGTATGAGAAAAGGGCATCTGGAACTATTTTCGTCGAGCGTATAGTCGTTCGGTTGGCAACCTATCAATAATGGATTTACGGTTGTATAGATGTCAATAGAAGTAATTTGTCAATCTACTTGCGTTATAAAAAGTATATACTGTAGGGCCACTCGTACAGAGTGGTTAGCGCAATTAACGCATTGAATATAACGCAAAAACACAATATTTGTCGCTATAAATAATGCGACACGTGTTCGCGGTCGCCCCCAGTTGCATTTATAAATCAGATCACGAGGGACCTATTGACTGGTTGCGTTCATTAGAACATTGTATTTGCAAAACTACAGATTTGTTATCAAATTTTAACCTAAACACGGTCGAAGGAGATAAATAAAGGACAACCAGCTTAAGATGACAGTGGTATTTATTATTTTCTTTTTCCCTACCGTTGAGTATTACAAGTCTATTTGTGTCCTGCGCTTAGCTGTGGCATCATAGAGTGCAGCTTTTTTTGTCAGGAAAGAAGAATTCAATTCAGTTCCTCTCTTTAAAATCAGTCAGATCTCACATTGCATCTCCGTACAACATTATTTCTATGGACACTATCGTATGTTTACTTGGCGAGTATCAGACTGTAGGCCATTTAGGAAGTCTTAGTTATATTGTAAAACGACTACTCGTACCCCACCTTCCAAACTGAGACGCATGACTAATTTGCGACAGGAAATGGCCATGTGGTAAGAGAGGCCACTCATGCGTTTTTACAATATGCCATACTGTTTGTAAAGGCCATTTAACGATCGCGGTATGCTGGTATACAATTCAGAGAGCGCCGTTGCCTATGAACCCCTTAGTCACTTAGTCACTTCCTACACTCAACGACGAGAAGAGGTGGTGCTATGTCAGGCCGATACTATAAAGTCAAAGCACACATCAAAACAGATTAGCCCCAGATATTGCCAATGTCTGTGGGTGGCCCCATGACCTGTATACTCCTCGTCAGCCTTCATATATGTACATCTAACCTCTGGGTCTGCGGAGGGATTTCAGTTCCCTCTGTATTTTGTAACGTATGATCCATGCTCTGAGGAATTGTTTGAATTGATGCCTTCATCTCGTTTTTACCATCGCCTACACGGAAGTAGAGTTCATTCCACTGCGTTCTTCTACAGATCGTTTCCAGAGATCTTTTTTGCCACCTACCATCCGGCTTTGCAATGAGCTCCCCTCCACGGTGCTTCCCGAGCGCTATGACATGTCCTTCTTCAAACGAGACTTGTGGAGAGTATTTAATGGTAAGCAGTGGCTTAGCTTTGCCCCTGGCATTGCTGAAGTCCATGGGCGACGGTAACCATTCACTATCTGCCTAGTAGGGCAATAAAAAAAAATTAAGTTAAATTGTTTATTTGAATAATAGTCTCTTAATGTTCCATGCATTTATCTGTTGTTTAACGATTCCTACACAATGTTACGGTGTTCGAATCCCGCAGGCGGGTACCAGTTGTTCAAATCAAATACGTACTTAACAAATGTTCACGATTGACTTCGATTGTGAACCGGCGCGGCTGATACCACCACCCTGCCTATTTCTGCCGGTTTGAAGGATGGGACAGCTGTTGTATCATAAAACTGAGACATAGGACTCATGTCTGAAAGTGGGTGTGGCGGCATTTACGTTGTTAATATCTATGGGCTATGGTGACAAGTTAACAAAAGGTAGGTCGTGAGC